>NC_047106.1:53422572-53618492 GCF_902500255.1 Thalassophryne amazonica
CATTATTTGCAAAGACCAATTTACAAGTTACAAATATGAAATTTGCATTTGTGGATATCTGAACACATTTGCAAATCAATGATTATTTGTAGATCACCCTGTGTGCATTTACAAATATTAATGAGACAATTTTAACTCCATAGGTTTACACCGTTCTGATCGCTGCACAGCAGCTGAGTTAAGGAGCTGCTCTCCATCCATCACCACAAAGCCATAACACTTTTAATGATTTTTTTTATATTTTTATACTATTTTATATCATTATTATACCATTATTAAAAAAATGACTTCAGTAAAGCTGTTGTCACACACGAACAAGGTTGTGGAACAGGCTGTAAAAGGCAGGGACACTGCTCAGATTTACTAGAGTTTCAACGATCCCTTGTGTCACGCGATTACAAAGGTGCATTTCATGAGAACTTTCGACTGGAAGATAAGAGACTGATTTAATATTTCCTGTTGACTTATCTTAAAAGCAATGACGTTATATATAACATTGTTACAGTGTTAATTTGCTACATCACCAACGGTCTCACCCCAAACAACCTGGACAATTTGTTTTAGGTGATTTTCTGCTATCTATACAAAAATGATTCATTTTTAATCTCTGCTGTGATGTAGGACTGCAAAATATATTCCATAAGTCATAGGGAGAGGGTCACGTCTGACCGAGCTTGGTTACATCAAAAGTGATCAAAGCCTGTCAAATAGATGTCAGATATTGATGTCTGACACTTTCTATTGAAACCTATTAATATTAGCTGAATTAACCATCTTGAGTAAGATTACGTCAGTGAGATGTTCTAACTTTATTTCATATTCAGTTAAATGCTCAGCCCTAATGATGAGCACATTTTTTTGTGGAATTTATTAAATGAAATCATGCCCAAGTCGTATTATACTTCCCATATTGTCTCTTCTGCTCATATAACAGGTAAAACATTTATGAAGGGTATAATCGGTATTCAGAGGGTTATCTTTTAAATTATTTATATATGTAAGTATCACAAAATTAAAGTAACTTAATCTAATTATTTCCAATGCAGCCATGCCAGCTCGTGTAGACCTGAATAGTATTTGGCAGGAGGACCACTTTGGAACACCGAGAGCTGCTTGCTCTTGGGGGCAGCAAACCCTGATTATTTCCATTAATTTTGGACCATTTTCTTTTTCAACTGCACATGAAGGGGGAAAAAGCCAACATATATAGACTACCAGTCAAACATTTGGACCCACGGACAAAGAGAAAACATGCAAACTCCTACAGAAATGACCAGAATGGAAACAACCTGGGACCTTCTCGATGGGAGCCAACACCACTAACTCATAGCCACTATGCTGCTGTGGGACAGAAAATTGAGACCTAAATTGCAATATGATGTATTTTTCCCATTTCTGTGTTGTAAACAAAACTGTAGCAAAATCATATAACTAAACATAAGTAGCAAGTCTGTATTTTCAATCATTTTACATCTTGATGAAGTGAACACAGTTTATATGTTTTTCATGTATTAGTTTCCATCCATCAATCCATCCATTTTCCTCCGCTTTATCCGGAGTCGGGTCGCGGGGGCAGCAGCTCAAGCAAAGCTGCCCAGACCTCCCGATCCACACACACCTCCCCCAGCTCCTCCGGGGGAACCCCGAGGCATTCTCAAGCCAGCCGAGTGACATAATCCCTCCAGCGTGTCCTGGGTCTTCCCCGGGGCCTCTTCCCAATGGGATGTGCCCGGAACACCTCTCCAGCGAGGCGTCCAGGGGGCATCCGGAAAAGATGCCCGAGCCACCTCAACTGGCTCCTTTCGACATGGAGGAGCAGCGGCTCGACTCTGAGCTCCTCCCGAGTGACCGAGCTCCTCACCCTATCTCTAAGGGAGCACCCAGCCACCCTGTGGAGGAAACTCATCTCGGCCGCTTGTACTCGTGATCTTGTTCTTTCGGTCATGAGCCAAATCTCATGACCATAGGTGAAGCTCGGAACGTAGATCGATCGGTAAATCGAGAGCTTTTCCCCCCTACTCAGCTCTCTCTTCACCATGACAGTACGATACAGCGACCGCATCACTGCAGACGCTGCACCAATCTATCTGTCAATCTCACACTCTATCCGTCCCTCGTTCGTGAACAAGACCCTGAGATACTTAAACTCCTCCACTTGAGGCAAGGACACTCCACCGACCTGAAGAGGGCAAAGCACCTTTTTCTGGCTGAGAACCATGGCCTCGGATTTGGAATTGGTGATTTTCATCCCGGACGCTTCATACTTGGCTGCAAACCACCCCAGTGCACGCTGAAGGTCCTGATTTGATTTACTTTCCATTCTTATTTTATTGGATAAGGTGATATTAATTCAAGATTTTTCAAAATGGCAATGTAAGATTTCCCAGCGGCGGTTGAATAATGGTTTCCATCACTTAATAAAAGAATAGATGTATCCACATTGATCCTAATCAAAATGCACTTGATAAAAATAGTTGGATTTTCCAGATGTGAAACCGCTCAGGTGGCTTCAGAAAAGCATTCACAGCCTCTCGTCTGCAGCTTTAGGATTCACTTTAATTCACTCAGTGATGAGAGGTCTGTTGCTTCCTTGTGCAGAAAACTATGTAATCCAGAAAATAATCAAAATTTTTCACAAAATGTATGTTTAATCATATTATTTTTTCACTCCATAATTGTAGGGGAATATAGTTACATGGTTTTATATCCTGATTATGCATTTTCATTGCATCCTAACTCTAATACTGTAAATAGCAATTGGGTGCCAAATTGAGCTCAAGAGTTGTGGCAAAGCATGATTCAGGTTCAATCACAGCAGGGATTTATTATTATTATTTTTACTTATTTCAATTTAAGTGCTGTGCTCAATATGTGAGGGAGGAAAAAGTTAAAAACGATAAAGGGGAGGGGGAGGTGAGGGATAAAGACAGATGCTGCACATCTCTAAGTTGACTTGCAGCCCTCCAAGGTAATTACAAAGAACAATGTTTCCACCTCTAGCCACAGAGGGGGATAAAGGTGGAAACAGACCAGCAATTATCCCCAGCGTGTCTCTCGAAGGTGAATGACACAGACACCATTTCTCAGTGTGGCGCGGACCATACCAGGGCGACTGAACGCTTGTGAGCTGTGGTGCTGCTGTCAACTTCCAGCACCGAGATTCACTCTCCATTCACAAACTGAATTGCTAATACGGGTGCACAGAGTGTGCGTGCACTTCTCGGTGTGATTGTGCGAGCAATAGCTTTGGAGTCAGGAAAGGAGCGCTTTTGTCCTGATCTTATTACCCAGAGTGCAAAGCTGCTAGACATTTGTGGCATTCAGGTCCTCGGCTAATGAAGTGCCTTGTCAGGGTGTATGTGTACGTGGAAATACCCACTGAGCTATCACATTCAATAGTACTATCACACATTATTAGAATGGAAAGCGTATACAGATGGATATACTTAAAAAAAATTGCAACTAATGACGGCGGCCTCTCTAAAATATGGATTGGATTACGGAAAATAAATTCTTTCTAACTACGCTTTAAACATGATCAGCCAACTGTCACTTCACTTTCGAGAGAATAATGTTTCCCCAAACAACTATCTTAGAGTAATGTTCCATGAAATTACTCTATTCTGACAATAAGAAGGACATTGATAAATGACTTTAATCAGAAATGCCATATTACCGTACATAACGCCCACAACATTTCGAGGGACATTCAATTATTGAAGCAGTTATTAAAGTAAACTCCCAGCATAAGTGACAGCATAATTTTCATGCTGTCTCATGATTGCAGCACAGTTACATCACTGACTTTGTACTGTGATACGTTTATTCTCTCATCAAACTCACATAGGAATTCAGTTGCCAATAAAATAATAATAATAAAACACAAGAGCAGTCAGAGATTTCTGTAGTCCGCCAGTCTGGATCTGGATCACCTCCAGAAGTCAGTGGAGTCTTCCATGCTCTAATATCTATCTGTGGTGCAAATTTGGTGAGAATCCGTGAAGTAGCTTTGATGTAATCCTTCAAAGCCTATATAAAGTGAAATCTTGATCCACAATCTGGATCCAGATCACCTCCAAAATTTAATGGAGTCTCCTATGGCCTAATGTTTATCTTTGTTGAAAATTTCGTCAAATTCCGTGCAGTAATTTTGACATAATCCTTCAAAGCATATTTAAAGTGAAATCTTGAACCAGAATCGGGATCCTGATCCAGATCACCTCCAAAATTTAATGGAGTCTTCCATGGCCTAATATTTATCTTTGTTGAAAATTTTGTCAAAATCTGAGCAGTACTTTTGACGTAATCCTGCTGACAGTAACCCTTCAAAGCCTGTATAAAATGAAACTTGATCCAGAATCCGGATCCAAATCCAGATCACTCCAACATTTCACGGGTTCTTCCATCACCTAATATCTATCTGTGGTGAAAATCTTGTCAAAATCTGTGCAGTGGTTTTGGCGTAATCATGCTAAAGAGACAGACAGACAGACAGGCAAATAAACATAGGTGATTGTATTACGTCCTTGGTGGACGTAAAAAAAAAAAAAAAACTGTCTGTTGTACAGGCAGTGACAAGAACATTGCTAGCTAAATGTAAATTTTCACAAGGCCTCAGTGTGCACGTTGTAGCTGGCACAAAGAAATGTTTACACTCTGCTTGTCTGCTTGGAGACAGGTGGTCTCCAGAATGAATGAGTGGCCCTAGGCCTGTCCCTGGATAATGGTAATCCTGAGCCCACTGGCCTTGCAGCTATAAATGTGTGCACGCGTGTGTGTTTCTGTGATGCGTTTCGATGCTTCAGGGCATCTTACTCTGTCAGCGCTGAAAGGTACTTGAAAATGGCAGGATGCATCTCAAAAGCACACCAAATACTTGCGTGCAAATCCCCTGCAAAGGGATGCAAACGGGGGGGGGGGGGGATTAAAGTTAGAAATGCAGGCAGCAGCCAGGATATTGTAATTTCATCACACAGCAACCATTGAACCATCTCATCATATCCCTCCGTGTCCGTGAGGGATATGATGAGAACTTTCTGTGGTTGCGCTAATGAGCAGATGATAGGTAAAGAAACAGCTGAGTGAGTGATGGACAGATGCACGCTGAGAGAGAATGACGTGTCGATGACAGATGAATCGTCTTAGTTCCATTACAGTTATACTGTAAGTGTTCTGACAGATTGTGCTGCAACACCAGCTCCCTACACCTGCCATACGTGCGGCGCTGACACCTGTTCGTTCACCAGCATCTCCCTCTGACATAAGATATATGAGCTACACTTAACCCGACATCATTAGAAATTTAACTGAGTTACAACCCTATTTGGCTCAACATTCCAGCTCGACTATAATCAATAATGCTACATTTTGCTGCTGACAACCTAAACGCAACAGGTGCCGTACACGCTGTAAACAAAAGCACATCTCACCGCATTACAGACCTCAATCCAGACTTCCACCCTTCAGGCAGATGCCTGTGTGCAAATGCATGCAGGTTTCTGTGCATTTGTCAGGTCTTGAGAGCAGGAGTGGATTAAATTAGTCATAGGCCCCTGGGCTAAACTCATCTGTGAGCCCTTAAAATCCCATTATAACAAGCAGAGGTGGCCTTGGTGGTCAGCAGACCTATGCTTTGGAAATGAAAGAAACTAACAAACAAGCTTATTTCATGCTACAGCAAATAGAACTTCAAAGCACACATATGTTGAGAGAGACAGAGAGAGAGAGAGAGAGAGAAGGAACAAGTTTCTGCTTCAGCTACATTCAAATAAAATCCTTTCTATGTGATTGTGTTGACATGTCACCGTGTTACTTGAGCTTTAGAATGTAACTGCAAATAGACAGCGTTATTTGTCTGACAATCACAGGCCCTGGACATTGCATGGACTTCGCTCTCTTTTTCTTTTGCATCTAAAGTCAAAGTAAACCCTTTTTGTTGGGTTGTGTTGACTTGTGGTCATGTTATTTGAGCTTTACACTTACACTTCTCTTCTGCTTAGACCTAATAAGACAGTTGTACCTCTTCACAGATTTCGACCTTCAAAGGATTAAATAGATGAGCTATCATACTTCAATCAATCCCTCCACGATTCTTGATCGATTCCTGGATGGGACAGTGGGCATGGAGCTATCATACTTAATCAAGATGGTGCCACATGAGGGGCAGCCTGTTGGAGTAGCTCAGAGCCTTTTGTTGTGTTTTGTATTCTTTTAGTGTCTTCTTTACCACTAGTCACAGTTGGAAGTGTGCACCTATGGATGTACAACTCGTGAGACTAAATTGACATCAGCGGATCCTTTCAGCCACAGCTCCTTTGTTTACACTTGGTAGCAGCTGTTAGCACCGCGCAAAATGAAGGTACTCCCATGGAAGGACCGGAGAATCCCGCAGAATTAAGGAAAGGAGAAGGGTATGTAAAGCTGGAAGGAAGCGCCCAGAGAAGAAAAGATGGTATAAACCATGTATACTGTCTGTTATTATTATTATTCACAGAGACCTGGCTAATGAGCTCACACCGGATTTGCACGTTATGTTGGAAGGCTTTCAAACTGGGACAGTGGACAGGAAAGCAAAGGAGAGTGGTAATTAGTTTATTTTAACAAATAAACCAACCAACCAGTGATGAGGAGGCTCATGTTCCCATAATGCCTTTTGGCATCTGTGAGTTTTAATACTCAAACCTTCAGAATTAGTGCATTAATTTAAAACCAAAGGATATTTGTGATGTTTTCAATTTGTAAAAATGACAGAGTTGAATGTTAAAATCAATAAAACGGCTGGAATTAGTTTTGCTTTTAAATCAAACCATATCAAACCTGTTTTGCTTTTTATGCCTTTTGCCACACATCTGGGTCACTCTATGTTGAATGTATAAGACTTTTTTTTTTTTTGTAGCAATCGGGCAGCCAGGTCCATTCTGCTGGGGTCAGGTTGAGCTCAGCTCCTCACAGCTGCCTAACTGCTGCAAAACATACAACAGACAGGAACTAACAATTGATTTTAGGGTCTACAAACATTTTTAAATGTTCGGCTTTCTTATTATGCCAGCAAAAAAATGTTAGTGGACTAAAGGTTAGTGAAACTAAATTTAGCGGAAGCTAATTGGTCTGCTGATGGTTTTTGAAGTTAGCTGAAAAGCCAATCTGCTAACAAAAAAGTTAGCTTCGCTAATTAGCAGTTAGTGGAACAGTGCCCACCACTGCCAGACATGTGGTAAATAATCATGTGACACAAAACCCCAAAAATAGCTACACTATGTAGTTTTAAGTTTCAAAAAAACAGCTGTAAGTTACTTCAGACTTCAGACAACTTTATTTATCCCAAAAAAGGGCAATTATGTTGACACTCCAATTACCTCAGACAAGATACAGCAATTAATCCACATTTATTGCTTGAGAGGGGACAAGGCCTGTCGCAGGGAGGGAGGGGCAGAGAGTGGTAAGAGGAGAGGCAGGAGCATGCTTTGGTCCATGTGTAAGTCTATCAGTTTATTGTCCTTGTGGGTTTAGATAAGAATGGAGCCAAATAGTCTCACCAGAGCCTGGATAAATTCCTCTGGAGGTAAACAGAGGGCAATTGACCTTGATGCCTGTAGTGTTGCAGCCGAGCAGTGAAAAACACTTTTTTATAGATCCACTCACTCAGCCAAATCCCAATTATAAATTAAGAATATTCCTAACTTTGAATTAAGAATATTCAACTGCAAGGCACGCATCAGCTCCAAGGTGTCATCCAATTTGCGTCTAAGTTCAAGAGTCAACACAGTCTGAGAATGCACTGCCTTGCCGACCTTGTTAATCATGACAGACAAGCGAGGGGCAGTGGTTCTTGATGCCGCCATCTTGGCAATTTTCCGGTAGATCAGGGCAGCACATAAGCCAAAAAGTACCAGCCCTGCTACCATAAGACCAAAATTGAATAGGTCTTCGACGTCCTTCACAGAGAAAGGCGCCAAGCATGCCACACGCCAGGAACTCCAGGAGACGAGGACATAGCCTGCAGGATACGTTCCATCTGGGCAGGCATGATCCCCCGGTCTTGACCTTCTTGTAGAAAAAATGGTGTCAATAGCGTTCAGAGACCAGCTGATCAATTCCATGGTTAATCCAATAGTAGTCCAATAGATCCAGAATCCAATATAGTTTTGAGGAATTCACAAGTCTGGTGAAGTAGGGACTTGAAGGTTAAAAGCAGAGAGATAAGGGAGAGTGGAGGAGATGCGACCGCCCTCGTCGGGCAAAATCCGCAAAGTAGTCAGCGTTAGTTTTTACAATT
This sequence comes from Thalassophryne amazonica, assembly GCF_902500255.1. Taxonomy (NCBI): domain Eukaryota; kingdom Metazoa; phylum Chordata; class Actinopteri; order Batrachoidiformes; family Batrachoididae; genus Thalassophryne; species Thalassophryne amazonica. Next base: position 53,430,848 of record NC_047106.1, read on the forward strand.
ATTATAGATGTTTTAAGGCTGTAAAACCCCTCACTACACACTTTATACACTTTTCGCAAATGGGCATTAACATTTTCTCACTTTTCTCTCCTGTGTAAACACTCTCTTTTTTCTTCTGGGCGAGAAGATTATAGACACATGCAGAACACAATGTGCGTGCTCTCCCTTCGCTCACTGTCTCCAGAGGTACGGATGCGGGACCTGCAAAGAATCCAAGTCATGGCCACGGAGCTATGTGGCTGCAGTTACCGAGACCCTGCGGCGCTGTGGATTTTTCCACAAGAAATCTATCCTTGCGGGCTGCCGGAGCGCTCTGCATCAAAACAGCAAGTGTAGTCTCTGGACCTGTTGCCAGAGTTGGCGCAGCTCCGCACAGCAGAGAGGGGGGCGGTGTGAGTGGCCAGCTGCGGTGTTTACTGAGCCCGCAGACTCAGTAAGCGCATCAGAGGCAGTGAGAGCAATCGCGGTGATGCCTACCGGTGCTGTGACCGGCCCGCCTGATAAGGACGCAGAACACAATGCTTGTTTACCTCTGCTTCTGTGGTGTCTGGTGGACTGTGTGCGCTGCATACAAGTCATTGCCATACTCAAAAGACCAAGATTCTTTGCGGATAGGACATGCGCAGAACACAAAATAATGTTCCTTTCTATGGTGATATCCCGATGCGCGTTTATATGACCTGATATTCAGGTTAGAAAAGGAGTAACCCAGGGGTCATATTCGGGTTTTTAAAAACCGGAATATGAGCATATTCGGGTTTTTGCGGCTGTTTACATGACCGTGCGCAACCGGGTTATTGCTAATATTCTGGTTATGAAAGGGTTATTGGCTGCATGTAAACGTAGTCATTGTTGACACCCATGTATTTCCTGTTCAGTAATTTGTGGAGAAAAGGATTTCTCAAGTGATGCAAATGAAAAAGGTAAGCAGGGCAGTTGGAGGCTTCATTGCTGACAATGTTTAAATATCATTATGACTCACTTACCCATCACTGAAACACTTTCGAGGAGACTCCAAAACTTGCATTTTTTTTTTTTTTTAGTTTATTAACCATAAAAATATTGCAGTGTGCTGTTAGCAATCCTTAGCATGTGTTATTGACTGACTGGGACAAAAAGTATTCTTTTGTGTTACAGATTTAATGTTTGTGTTTGGATCAATGCTTGTGTTATTATGTGTGTTGTCGACAATAACATTGTAGAGAAAAATGTGGGACCTCAAGTCACTTAGGGCCCCTGATTTTCAGCCCAGGCAGGCCCTTGCATTATTCTGCCCCTGGTTGTGACCTTAAAGGGAAATTATTGTGCCAAACTGTTTTTTTTTTAATCTGCATTTTGTGGTGAAATATAGTTTGAAACAGTTAGAAAACAGCACATTAATATGAGACAGGTAATTTGTACTGCTTTCACTGTTCAGTTTCCTTCAAACAGCACACAAAGGAAAAGTTAATCTTGTTAATGAGTTTGCACTTAAGTTTGTTCATGCAAATTAACAAGATTAACTCGCTGACTTCAGGCTTTTGCAACATAATTAGAAACACTTTCAGTCTCTTTCAATAACAGGCATATGCAGGGTTTTAGAAAAGCCAAGGTCCAAAAGCTGAGCTTACTGGGACCAGGGTCAGAAAAGATATTTATTTCCCTGGTGAACATATTTGATTTTTCAGAGGTTTGGAAGGCAATATGTGGATAGTAATAACCTTTAAACAATGCCAGTGAGCAGTAGGTTAAATTATGTCAATCAAAAATACACGAGAATTAAGTTAAAATGGTGTAATGAATAATACACAATACATTCTGCAAATGCAGAAGCAGCTAATATTATGACAATTCATACATTAATTTATTCATTCATTTTTTGCCACTTAGCCAGGTCCAGTAACTGACCAAGCAGCACACTCCACACTTCCCTATCCTCAGCCAAGCACTCTTCCTCTAACTCTTCCTGGGAGATCCCAAAGCGATTCCAAAGCAGCTAGAAAATATAACCCCTCCAGTATTTCCTGGATCTTTCGCGGGGCCTCCTCCTGGTTGGACGTGCTTGGAAGACCTCTAGAGGGAAATGACCACGTGGCATATTCACCAGATGCATGAACTACCTCATGTTCAAGTATATTGTTTAATTAAAGGGGAATTTACAGACACCATTTAAACCAAACTGTAACAAATATACGGAGCAGGTGGCTCTGCAGAGTTGGACTACCAAGAATGGGATTTGATTCCAAGCGTGTACTTCAGGCTCCCTGCCTGTGTCCTTTGTCCCAGTCCACCCAGCTGTAAATAGGTACCAGCCTTGGCTGGGAAAGTAACCTGCAATAGACTGCTGTTCCATCCAGGGGGGGGGATCCCAGATTCTCATCTGCTTCATGCTCGAGTATCTGCAAATAACCACCAGCTCAATGGGCCTCAAGGTCTTTATATCTGAGAAACTGGTCAGTTTGGTCAGCATAGTGACATACGTTGTTAGCATGTTTGCCTCTCAACAAGAAGGTCTCTGGACCTTGATTTTGGCCACATACCCAAGTAAGGTGCAAACCTTGTTTGGCACTGAAAGTCATGGTCAAAGATCAAGTTCAAAATTTTCTTTAGGTTTTGCCATATTTAGAGTAGATTAGATTAAAGATTAGATAGAACTTTACTGATCCCTTGGAAAGACTCCCTTCGGGAAATAGAGGTTCCTGTGGCATTGTATAGTGGCGCAAAGAGTAAGAAGCACACAGAGTATCAAAAGTGAAAAGAAAAAAGAAAAACAGTTTGCAAATTTACATATAAGGGTGATTCTTTAACTATGGGCACTTTTGGCCTTGTAAATGTAATTTCCACCACACCATTGCCTTACAATATAAAGCGCCTTGGGCCAACTGTTTGTTGTGATTTGGCGCTATATACATGTGCTCTGATGTTACTGTTTATCTCCATAGAAACTACCCACACAATCTTTCATACAAACTATTTAAAGGGACATTATTGTTGTGGTGGAAATTACGGCAATAGTGTGGGACAACTACATTTCGTTTAAAAAAATCACAACAGTTTTATGACATTGAATACCCCAATTATGTATTGATTATTTTACTGATATTTTATTGAGATATTTTAAAACATTAGAAAAAACGTTTGTTTACTATTCATTTTTATCATTGAAGATCATAAGTCTGGGTGTGGGACAAGCACAAAACGGCAATATTTGTATATAATGATGCTGAAAAAAGGTGAAAAAGTCATCATAGACTACTGGGACAAATTTCTTAAAACACTTTCATTGTAAAGATAACTATAAAAGTGTGAAATTTCCCCTTTTTTCTTTTTTTCATAAAATATGATCAAGGGACATAAAAGTGCCCGTAGTCTAAGAATCACCCATAAATACACAATATAAATACCAGACATACTGATCAATACTGGTTTGCTGGCTTCGACTGCTCCTCTCCTTCCCGTCCTCTGTCTTCTTGTTAAGGCACCAACTAATACTTGAACGCATTTTGGCTCCGCACTTCTGCACAATTCGTTGTGACAATGCCACCCACTGTGTTCCAAGCTGGATGCCGCACTTTGTGCCACTGGACGCTGCATACGAGGGCTGTCAATAAAGTAACGGTCCTTTTTATTTTTTTCAAAAACTATATGGATTTCATTCATATGTTTTTACGTCAGACATGCTTGAACCCTCGTGCGCATGCGTGAGTTTTTCCACGCCTGTCGGTGACGTCATTCGCCTGTGAGCACTCCTTGTGGGAGGAGTTGTCCAGCCCCTCGTCGGAATTCCTTTGTCTGAGAAGTTGCTGAGAGACTGGCGCGTTGTTTGATCAAAATTTTTTCTAAACCTGTGAGACACATCAAAGTGGACACGGTTCGAAAAATTAAGCTGGTTTTCAGTGAAAATTTTAACGGCTGATGAGAGATTTTGAGGTGATTCTGTCGCTTTAAGGACTTCCCACGGTGCGAGACGTCGCTCAGCGCTCTCAGCCGCCGTCGTCAGCCTGTTCAAGCTGAAAACCTCCACATTTCAGGTTCTATTGATCCAGGACGTCGTGAGAGAACAGAGAAGTTTCAGAAGAAGTCGGTTTCAGCATTTTATCCGGATATTCCACTGTTAAAGGAGATTTTTTTAATGAAAGACGTGCGGACGGGTCCGCGCGTCGGGACGCAGCCGCCGCGATGCTCTGCCACAGGAAAAACACCTCTGTTGAAAGCCTTAAGGACAAGTTGGAACATGTCCTGCCTGTTAAACAATTTCTCATATACTCACTCCACTGAAAGCCATCAAAAGCCGCCTGGATTTTACAAATGGTTATCAACACGGAGGTGTTTTTCCTGTGCCGCCACAGCACGTCGGCTGCGTCCCGACGCGCGGATCCGTCCGCACGTCTTTCATTAAAAAAATCTGTCTGACGTAAAAACATATGAATGAAATCCATATAGTTTTTGAAAAAAATAAAAAGGACCCTTACTTTATTGACAGCCCTCGTATATAAAATAATTATTTTGTAGCGGATTAATCATTTTCTCTCAGAGTTTGGCTGATGAAAACAACTGTAATCGCTTACAGAATTACAGAGGACCATTCCAGCAGCAGCTTTTTTTCCTCTCTCTCTCTCCTGCATTTCATGAGGTGGAGAATGCATTTGGAATACTCTAAAAGGTAATTATTTGTGATGTTTATATTGTAACAGCTTGGTAAAACAGATGCATGTTCATTCGTACTCATGAATAGCTATAAAATTATGTTTATGATAGATTTAACATCTTGTTCTAATTGTTCAGATGATGCCCTGATGTGATGACTCTCACTTACATGCAGTGTTTTTTAACTATTTGCGCAAAGTTCACGTGAAGTTCACATAATTATTGCGAGATTTTCAACATTTTGAAATTTTCTTTGCGCACTTGCACGAAGCTGCACACAGTTTCCAACAGTTTGCAACGAGTTTACTTTCCTGCATGGCAGATTGCGTGAAAGTGCGCAGATCAAATTCATGCAAGTGTCAAGGCGCCTTTACTCCTCACAACAGAGTTGCCTCAAGGCGCTTCACACAAGTAAGGTCTAACCTTACTAACCACCAGAGCAGCGGTGGGCAACGAGGGCTGAGACACTGCAGGTTTTCCTTGCAACCAATCACCTCAGCAGGTGGGTTGCTGATTAGCTTCTCCCTTGAGCATAAACACCTCATCATTAATGAAATCACCTGCTGAGGTGAATGGTAGGAAGGAAAACCTGCATGGTCTCGGCCCTTCATGGCACATGATTGCCCACCCCTGCCCCAGAGCAACAGTGGTAAGGAAAAACTCACTCTGAGGAAGAAACCTCAAGTAGATCAGACTTAGGGTCTGGTCCAAAATCTCCTATATGATGTAAACATTAGTGAGAAATGAACTCTTCCAAAACAAAAAAAACACTGTTTTTGTAACTTGATAAACTGGAGTGATTTAAAAGACATGATTAATGAATGTCAGCATCATGCATCGCATCAAGGCGACTTCCAGTCTTTTCAAAAGCTCATGCATGTGCACACGCACACCCTCCTACAGACAGTGTTAAAAAGTAAAGAAAATATTCCTTTTGGAATTCCCCCCAGGTATATATGTTCTCTTGATTAAAATGAGCTGTAATTTTACAAGATCTTTCTAAAATAAACCAACATTATAATGATTGGATTTCAGCAGAAACTACATTTGGTCAATTTACTGAAATGTGGGTGACCCTCTACCTTTAAGATACTTTTGGTTTTCATGATAATGTGATCATGAACTGAGAGCAGAAATAAATTATCAAAAGTCTATAGGTCCCCGTTTTATGGAGCTTTAGCTTAGAAGGTTGTTTTTTTTCAGTCTTTACCTACTGATTTCTTTTTAAACTTTGCTTCAACAAATTCACATAGAAATATATCTTTTTGACTGGCATCTGGTCTCTCAACTCCCTCTCTTCTTGTCCTGTCACCTCTCTTCCAGTAGGTGTTCTCCAGGATTGTTGTGTTTGTGTTGTCTCACTGAGTCTTTTCTCTTTGAGTCTCCTGTGCTCTTTCTCTCAGTCTTTTCTGTCTGTCTACTTTTCATAACTTTGCCCTCTCTTTCATCCACTCTCATCTCTTTGTCTTCAACATTACATTCTTTCTGCTCAAGTCTTTCTCTGTCCTCTTCTTGTTTGTCTCCCTTTCTCTCTCTCTATTCACTGCCTGTACCTTTCTGGCTTTGTCGCTGACTTAGTCTATTAAATTTACTTTGTCGACTGTAGTTAATCTCCATTTCACATTGACGGTTCAACTTGCAGATTAGTCGTTTTACATTAGTTGACAATTTTCACCGGCATCGCAGTCTCATGAGTGCTCTTACCAAGAAACGCCTTCAATGCGCGACGATTTTGTTTACTTCCGGGTTGGTCGTTGTCATGAACTATCCAACCTTTGTTTCATTAACTGGCTTTATTAGCATTTACGGTCCCATCTGAAATGCAGGAGGACATGCTTAGCTCTTAGCCTAGCAGTTCTTCTTCTACACTTCCATCAAGACTTTTTGTGCACACAACACTGCTCAGCATAACAGTGACGCCCGGTGGCTAATGTAAGAACTATCACAAACACATCATGACAGTCATCTGCTACAACCATGGACAAAAGTGAAGGAAGTTCTCCTTTTGGAGGAATACGGCAACATAGGGGTGCTCTTGAGTGTTCCTTCAAGTGGTGGTACATGATAGCAGCCATTTTTTGAGGTAAGGCACTGAAGTTTTGTCAACTAAAATAAGATTAGCCTCCTCTGTACCGGGCTAAAAATTTTAGTTTGGGTAACGTGAAACTTTTGCCGACTGTTTTGTGCAACAACTAATGTCAAAAGAGTCGATTAGTCGATTAAGCGGGTTTAGTTGACTAAACAAGATAATACTGCTTTATGAAAACAGGCCCTGGTGTCTCTGTCCAAAGTGGGTTAAAAAGATTGTACTTGAATGATGTGCACCCTCTTTATTTCGTCTTTGAGTTTGCATTATTTTACATCTGTATTGTAGAACTGTGTCTCAAACAGTACAAAGATAGAAGCATGTTTTATACAATAATAATACATTTGATACGATATTATGCCATTCCAACTGTGCTGGGTTTGTGTTTTTGTCAAACTGAGCCTGTCGGTTAAATCTGATGGTGATCATTTGAGTCAGTTATCTTGGTGTTGTAGCTTTGCAGCACCACAATAGTAATTATTTTGCAATTATTTTGAAACTTTTATCATATACTCCACTGTGAGACCATTTTCACTCTTATATAAGCCTCCAGATTTAGAAATGCATACATTTCATGAAGCACAGAAATGGAAGTTCCAAAAAAAAAAAGCACAAAGAAAGGTGAATGGCTTTGGTTGCATGATCTCTAAAACTCAAATCACAAATGGAAAAATATAAAACAGACTAAAGGTCAGCTCTGTACAATAAGGTCATAAGATAAAGTAGCAGCAGCAGCAGAGCAACTTAAGATCAACTTGCAGCGGGATGTTGAACTCAACTGTAGTCCTTTGCAATCTGACATTCCAGTCAAGTCAAATTAGGAAAAAGTTTGGAAAAATGATTATTATACTGAAAATTTGTGTATGTGGTGTATGCACTACTCCTTTATCTTCTGTGTGCTTTCCTCAATAGTTTTTGTGGAAGACATGTCATTTCAGGAGATGCATTTTACAACCCCAATTCCAATGAAGTTGGGACGTTGTGTAAAATGTAAATAAAAACAGAATACAATGATTTGAAAATCCTCTTGAACCTATATTCAATTGAATACACCACAAAGACAAGATATTTAATGTTCAAACTGATAGACTTTGTTGTTTTTGTGCAAATATTTGCTCATTTTGGATGCCTGCAACACATTTAAAAAAAGCTGCACCAGCTTCTTGTGGATCCCTCAAATTCTCAGAATGTCCCACAGAACACCCCAGTCAGCTAACTCAAATCGGTTACACCAGTTGACCAATTTGGTTGATCAGAATGATGCTCTATAGAACAACATCTTGATTGTTCACCTAAAAATATCCAACTGCATTGGAATTAAACTTTGTTCTCTTTCACACCAAAGACATGACCTCCATCAGTGTCTCATTAACTAATAACTGATTTTTCATAAGTGCATCATAATGACATTATCTGAAAAGCTGACACATTTAGTTGTCAGTGCAGAGCTCAAGTCTGCTGCTGTGTGTGTGGCAAAGTGTTTAAACAGTTGTTTGAGTGATGGAAACGAAAGAACATTGGGGACATTTCATGAGTGAGGATTGCAGGGCTGCAAGTGTGTGTGTGTGTGTGTGTGAATTCTTTTCATCAGTACTAAGACCCTTTTGACAGATTATAGGCATCTCTATTGTTCCACGTTGCCCTCTCCATCACGGGTTTCCTGAGCATATCCCATAATCCCCCTCTCTCTTTCTCTTCCTATCATTCCTCTTTGTTGTCTTAATCATCACTCCTCCCGAGCGACTTCTCTCATTTTCATGTGTCCCACTTCCCCCCTTCCTCTCCTTGCGATGTTGAGGATGCAGCCCGTTGACTTCGGAATAAACGCAACATCGTGCTATCTATCTTGCCACAGGCCATTCTTTTATCCCCGTTAGACAGACCTTGGGGAGAGGGGGGGTTATACCACCAACATACAAATGTTCCACCCGCCTACAGACACTACAACTCATTTACATCAGTGCAAACACAGACAAACTCTTGCCGCTGGACCAACATTAAAGAAACTCACACGCGCACACTAAAGTTCTTAACGTTCCGCCTAGAGGCAAACAAACTCTTGTTTTCAGTCTTCTGTGATTAACTTAAAGTTCTTGTAAACATGATTCAACTTAATACTGACTGATCTGGTTTTTAGAATTTATTTGTCCAATATAGCTTCTGCTTTGCACTGTGGCTCTTAATGAGCCGGAGGTATTAGCTATCTGTTCGGATTCAATTTGGGGGCGTAATGAGCTGTAATTAAACTCAGTGAGGGGACATTTTACTGTTTGTTTGTGCTATTATATAAATATGATATTCATGCATCTTTGCACTATTTTCTCACCCCCACCAAATGCACTATTATGCAAAACAATATCTTTTTTTCCCCTCCTTGAATTATTTAAAATGTCTATTTTATTCACATTTGTACAACACAGATTTGAGAACAATGCAGTTGTGTGGAGTGGCATTTAGGGGGGGACTTCTTCTAAAGTCGAGCTTCAAACATAAATAACTCATCGGCTTCTGAATCACATACATAAGATTTTTGCTTGTGTTCTTTGATGTCAAATGCAGAGCCAGTGGGAGAAATTAAAAGTCACATTTTTGTGTTGGCAAGCCTGTTTAAACAATTAATGAGGGTAGGACATTTGTATGCTCTTCTGGGGAAGTGTGTGCACACACACAAACAAGAAGAGATCAAAGCCTCAGGGTATCATCACAGAGTGCCAGGCTTAGAACACGATGATCCTGTTTGTTCCCAAATAATGCCGCCCCCAAAAAAGTTTGATCAAGAAGAACAACATCTCCTTCTTTGCCTCCTCTGCTTCTGCACCAACATACAAAGTCTACCTCGTCCCTAGCACTCCTATAAGGCGGCCATCTTACGGAAACATCTATATTCATCGGCATTTTACAGATGAATAATAAAGTTTTGGGTCTCTTCTTAAACAAGCTGCCTTTAACATTAACTACACCTGCTCCCAATTTCCATCACGTATGCGATGATAACATTATTCGCCACAACAAGTCCAGACATGTTGACCAGATACGAGGTCTGTGAGAAAAGTATCCGACCTTATTATTTTTTTAAAAAACCATATGGATTTGAATCACGTGTGATTACATCAGACAAGCTTGAACCCTCGTGGGCATGCGAGAGTTTTTTCACGCCTGTCGGTGACGTCATTCGCCTGTGAGCACGCCTTGTGGAAGGCGCTGTGCTTGATCAAAATTTTTTCAAAAACTGTGAGGCACATCCGAGTGGACACCATTCGAGAAATTCAGCTGGTTTTCGGTGAAAATTTTAACAGCTGATGAGAGATTTTGGATTGTTTCTATCACTGTAAGGACTTCCCACGGAGCGGGACGTCGCGCAGTGCTCTGAGGCTATGTCGTCATCCTGTTTCAAGCTGAAAACCTCCAAATTTAAGCTTCTGTTGACCCAGGATGTCGTGAGAGAACAGAGAACTTTCAGAAGAGGTCGGAATCAGCAGTTTATCCGGACATTCCACTGTTAAAGGAGATTTTTTTAATGAAAGACATGCGGATAGATTGGCGCGTGCCCGCCACAGGAAAAACACCTCCGTTGGAAGCCTTAAGGACAAGTTGGAACATGCCCTGCTGTTAAACAATTTCTCAGATACTCACTCAACTGAAAGCCACCAAAAGTCCCCTGGATTTTACAAATGGTTATCAACACGGAGGTGTTTTTCCTGTGGCGGGCGAATGACGTCACCAACAGGCGTGAAAAAACTCACGCATGTGCACGAGGGTTCAAGCTTGGCTGATGTAATCACACGTGATTCAAATCCATATAGTTTTTTTTTAAAATAAAACTGTCGGTTTCTTTTCTAATAGACCTCGTATAACAGCTGAGTGGATCCTTGTCATTTGATTGGTGTGTTGTATGTCATGTGACATGGATTATTCATACCATGTGTTTGCCATTGTGTTTCATTGACCGCATGATAGTTCCTTTTTAGCGTGTAATTTTGGTGCTATATGAAATGTGCTATTGCACGCCCCAACCACCGTGCATGCTCACACTACCGGGGGCAGCGTTTAGCTAAACATTGGCAGAGTTTGTTTTACTGACGGACGACAATTTGAAGGAATTAATTGATGCTGCTAATTCTTCTAACACAAAAAAAAAACAAAAAACAAATCCATTACGCTGTAAGCGTCTGGAGGCATGAAGCGCTGTTAGGATGAAAACCTGGACAGATTTCTAATGTGATTTTTCACTGGAATGAGGATCTGCATGAGGTTATTTTTTATTTTTTGGAAGTACAGGAAGTCAGTGGCTGGCATCACGGGCTACATCGTTGAAATTTTGTACTCCTATTGAAAGTTCGTGTTGGACTGTTAAACACCAGTGGAACGCCAAAATGTAAGTTCCTTTTCTGTTGTTTATAAAATAATACAATATCAAATGAGAAGGATCTATTTTAGCCATCATATAAAACAAATAATGCTTTTTATTCTTTTACCTCATTAAATATTCGTACCATAAATCATTATTTGTATACTAGTGCATGTAGAGACCCTGCATTCACTACAGTAAATTTACGTCTGTCTTGTTTCAACATCAAAGGGGGAAAATTCATTTGAATGTTTTCAAACATTTGGTGGTGACACAGCACGTGATCTTTCTTTTGATACTGAGACCTTACAAATGTTCAAAATCACGGGTGGTGCAAAGGTTTCAAAACATTCAAGAACACTGTTTTGAGTTTGTAGTCACGAATTTGCAATATTGATGGAAAACATTGGTATCATCCCCAGCCACACGCTCTATCCATTCTTCAATTCTGGTTACCTCCACCAAGGAGGTTATGTTTTCTGTCACGTTTGTTTGTTTGTCTGTCTGTTTGTCAGCAGGATAACTCAAAAGGTTTTGAACGGATTTTGATGAAATTTTGTGGAGTGGTTGGAAATGACAAGAGGAACAAGTGATTAAATTTTAGTGGTGATCCGGATCACGATCCGGATCCCAATGCTAACGCGTTAGCATGTCTACGGCATTTTCAATGTTAAAAGTTAGCATTAAGCAGTTGCAGCTGTCATCACGTTCGGGTGCATTTGTTTTCAAATTGTAATATTTCTTAAATTTATTTTTGTTTATATATTAATAATCTAATGATTATTATATACAATTTTAGAGAAAGAGACAAAAAGAAATAGATCACTGTGCCAAGGAGGAAATCTCTTTAGGGTCAGTGACCCTATGGCCTTGTTTAGAGAAGTGTTTCATAAATGTTAAAAAAAATTCCTATATTTGCAGTTTAGTTGAATAATAAATTGAATTTTGTCTCTTATTTGTTTTTGTCTATAAGCACATGCAATATCAATATCAGTGCTCAGATGACAGTAGCTTCTGGGAAAGGTGCAAGTTGCAATAAACTGTGATGCCAAGCACTAAGGATGCATGCTATCCAGTCACAGCAGATTAAACTTTTTTTTACTACTGAGCAAACATCATTGTTAGACTTTTTTAGGTTCAATGATTCCACGGTGTGTAGATGTTATGGTGTCAGTGACCCCATGGCCTTGGCGGAGGTTTGCACTCTCTGAGTGCGTCTAGTTTTAATTCTGGTTTTGTTTTCTGTTCTACTTATCATATTGGGCATAACATTTCTTCCCACAGTTTCTGGCTTATCTTCTTTATTGATGTTGGTGTTGGTGGTGGTACACAGATGAGCACATGGCATAACCAGTGTTCAGCAGGTGGCAGACAAACTACGTCACTTCAAACGCAGTAACAGTGATGTGAAAACGTTTGTACAAATCTGTCCGGAAGCAGCAGTGACTGCCCAAGAAAGAAACGACTGAGGAAACCAACCAACGCTCTTCTGTGCCTGCAATTGGAGAAATTGGAGAAAACAGAGCGGAACTTTTGCATTTTACTTCACCAGTTCCAGCTTCATTATGAAACTGTACAGAGAAAGATTTTCTTTACAAAAATTTGAACCTTCAGCTTGCCTTTGATTGTTGAGATCCAGTGGTTGGGACAGTTCCACTAAGCCACAAACCGCTAATTAGTGAAGCTAACTTTCTTGTTGCTGATTAACTTTTCAGCTAACTTCAAAAACCATCAGTGGACCAATTAGCTTCCGATAAATTTCATTGCGATAACTTTTAGACCGCTAACATTTTTTACATAGTAATGGTGAAAACATTTATAAACCATGTTGGCTCCTGTCTGCTACGTATTTTGCCGCAGCGAGACAGCTGAGAGCTCAACTCTCCCCAAACAGAAGGAGCTTGGCCGCCAAGCTGCCACAAAAAATAATAATAATAATAATTTTTCTTGGCAACATACAATGGTTGAGCTGTGAGGCAGACATCTTGAAAAGCAAAGCAGGTTGGCTCATGGTTTTGATTTATAAATCAAATGAATCCGGATAGAATAACTACATTAATGTCAACTCTGTCATTTGGACAAAGTGAAAATATAAGACATATATATTTAATTTTAAAATAATGCACTAATTCTGAACATTGAACACTTAGCACACACAGATGCCCAATGGGATTATGGGTAAACTGAGCTGTTTCCCACTGCCATCCAGTAGATGGGTCAAAATGGATAGAACACTGCCATCTACTGGCGCCTGGTTATATCACACGGTTGTTGAATCACAACTTAAACAGACTTTTCGGTTTTGCAAATGCTTTTTTTCTTTTTTTTTAAATGAAAAAAAATTGACATATTTTACAAAAGAACATATTACACTAACTTGTGTTGGTGTTTACATAGAATGAATGAGTCAACCAATCAGTGTGAGCGGAGGCTCAGTTTACCCATAATCCCTTTGGGCATCTGTGTGTTAATGTTCAAAACGTCAGAATTAGTGCATTATTTTAAAATGAATAGATACGTGTTAGATTTTCCACTTTGTACAAATGACAGAGTTGACAATGTAGTTATTCCATCTGGATTAATTTGATTTATAAATCAAAACCATAAATCCACCCTGCTTTCCTTTTCAAGATGTCTGCCTCATGGCTGGACCACTGTATGCTGTCAAGCTAAATGACCTTTCCCTAACATAGATCACTAGTAGCTGAGAGGGTAACAGTGACAATACTGAAAGTTAGCAGTTAGCTTTAGCTTCCAATAAATTTTTTTGTGGTTTATCAGTTTAGCGTTATAAAAGATAACTTTTCAGTTCACTGATTAGTGGTTATCGAAGCTAACTTTTTGGTTAGCTGTGCCCACCACTGTTGAGATCTGATCTTTGATGGTGATTCCTTTGATCCTGATTCGGCCTTTAAGATTTAATCTAGATTCTTTTAATCCTTATTACTACATGACAATACGTATGATTCATTTGATCCTGATTACGAAATAATCAAAGTAAGACAGACATACTACAGTGAAAACACAACCCCCTTGACAAGGTTGTAGTATTAGCTTCAAAGATGAGGTATGCCCCATGGTTTCAAAGTCAAGTATGGTTCAAAGCACGATACATTCCTACTAGGTTTCCTGATATAGTTGTAGAACAAATGACTTTGACAAAATTAAAAAGATGGAATAATATCCATTGAGATGTTCAACAATTGGCTAGAGGATCTCCATTTTCACATCCTCAACATTTGGCCTGAAGTTATAGATTTTGTATAATGACATTAAAAACAAACATTTGGATATGAAAAATAATAATTCAATGGTACACAATCCACTGTTCAGTAATTATTAAATGCTGCAATTTTTCTGTTTCCCAAATTTCGTTTTATGGTTGCAGGCATGGTTCAAAGGTGAGTATTCAGGGCTTAACTTAAAGTCAACTGTGGAGAGTAGGTGAAACTCCACATTCTCTTTCTTGATGCTTTCCAACTTTCTTTCTTTTTTTTTTTTTTTTTGCCATTATAACAGACAGGTAAATTGCACCAATAATTCACTCAACAGTGACGATACTAGGTGTATCATGCTTTGCTCCTCACCCAACATCCCCAGATGTGTGGGCTGCAGCTCTTTTGTTTAGGCTACACAAGTTAATGTGCAGTGCTGAGAAAGAACCCTCTCTAAAAGGATGACAGAAAAGTGTTATCAGTGTAGGACGCATGATGGCAAGAGGAAGTGATGGAACAGCATAGGGCGTACGGTTACAATGTCAATCTGTCAATCAAGCTGCAGGCAGACAGAGGGAAAATGGGACTGAAAGGTGGGAGGGAACATTAAAGGAGAGAGCAAACTAGAAGGGACAGGATGGGGTGCAAAAGGAGAGCGAAGGAGGAGAGGCAGAGGGAGAAAGGATGGATACAATAAAAAGAGGTGAAGTCCAGACAGCTAACAATTGAGGGCTTTGATGATGGAGGATTGTGAGCAGGTGTGTAGGTGTGTGCATGTGCCATGTGAGCTGTGTGAAACAAACAAGCCCACTTGACAACAGAACAAAGCAAAGGACAGACCTCCCGCTGTTCACTGCTGTGTGGACTCCTCCTAGAAACAGTGGTGGGCTAAACAGTGAACAAAGCTTTTAGGCCAATGGTTCCCATTTCCTGTGGCCCACTTTGACTTCTGAAAATCTTTTGCAGCCCACACAAACATGGGGCAGCATGGTAGCCAAGAGTATAGTGCACTTGTTCCCAGAGAGGACGGTTGCCAGCTCAAAACCACCTATGCCTGTTCTCCACATAATATGGAGATGCATCAGGAAGGGTGTTCGGCAAGTAAACCTTCTGCCAAATCTACATGCAGATCCATCTCAGACCTGCTGTGGTGAGCTCAAGTGAAAAAAGGCAGAAGCTGAAAGAACTTACGGTTCATCCGGAAAGTATTCACAGCGCTTCACTTTTTTCCCACATTTTGTTACGTTTCAGCCTTATTCCAAAAATGGAGTAAGTTCATTTTTCCCCTCAAAATTCTACTCACAACACCCCATAATGACAACATGAAAAAAAGTTTTATTTTGAAATTCTTGCAAATTTATTAAAAATAAAAAAACAAAGTAATCACGTGTACCGTACATAAATATTCACACCCTTTGTTCAGTACTTTGTTGCTGCACCTTTGCAGCAATTACAACCTAAAGTCTTCTTGCATATGATGCCACAAGCTTGGTGCACCTATCTTTGGGCAGTTTTGTCCATTCCTCTTTGCAGCACCTCTCAAGCTCCATCGGGTTGGATGGGGAGCGTCGGTGCACAGCCATTTTCAGATCTCTCCAGGGACACTCAATCAGATTCAGGTCTGGGCTCTGGCTGGGCCACTCAAGGACATTCACAGAGTTGTCCTGAAGCCACTGTACCTTGGCTGTGTGCTTAGGGACATTGGCCTACGGGATAGTGAGATCCTAAGATCAACCGTCGCCCCAGACTGAGGTCAAGAGCACTCTGGAGCAGGTTTTCTCATCCAGGATGCCTCTGTATATTGCGGCATTCATCTTTCCCTCAAGCCCGATTAGTCTTGCAGTTCCTGCCGCTGAAAAACATCTCCACAGCATGATGCTGTCACCACCATGCTTCACTGTAGGGATGGTGCCTGGTTTCCTTCAAACATGATGCCTGGCATTGACACCAGAGTTCAATCTTTGCCTCATTGGACCAGAGAATTGTGTTTCTCATGGTCTGAAAGTCCTACAGTTGCCTTTCGGCAAACTCCAGGTGGACTACCATGTGCCTTTCACTAAGGCGTGGCATCTGTCTGGCCACTCTACCATACAGGCCTGATTGGTGAATTGCTGCAGAGATGGTTGTCCTACACACAATTTCTTTGACTTCATTCTTGGTTTGTGCTCTGAAACGCACTCTCCTTATATGCAGACAGCTGTGTGCCTTTCTAAATCATGTCCAATCAACTGAATTTACCCCAGGTGGACACCAATTAAGCTGCTGAAACATCTCAAGGATGATCAGTGGAAAAAAGATACACCTGAGCTCTATTCTCAGCTTCATGGCAAAGGCTGTGAATGTGTATGTAAATATGATTTATTTTTCTTTTTTTAAATAAATTTGCAAAAATTAAAAAATATCTCACCTTGTCATTATGGGGTATTGTGTGTAGAATTTTGAGGAAAAAAATAAATGTCATTAATTTTGGAAAATGGCTGTAACATAACAAAATGCAGAAAAAAATAAAACACTGTGAATACTTTCTGGATGCACTGCATATGCACACATAAAATAAATAAAATCCCATAGCTTTAGATTTTAGAAATCATCATCAGCATTGCCAATTACAAAATAAAACATGCAGCACCTTCACAGCCCATGATGGGGCCATGTCACACGCTTTAGGAATCACTGTTTGTGGGTGTGTACACGTGTGTGTATATGTCCGTTCCTAGCAAACATTGTGAATTCCTAACAGGTCTTAATGTCTCTTCCCTTTTGCAAGCATTATTGAGCTGATAGTGTTGCAAATGATTAAGACAGAATACAAAGTGTTTTCCCCAAACACAACCTACCAAGACTGTTTGCTGGGTAAATACATTGCTACTCATTTTGGACAGTTAGCAAACAGATGGAAATTTTGTTTGGGAGAAGGCATGGCCTTGAACTTCAGTGAATGCCCATGACACCTGCAAGCAGTACAGTGCACATCAAACAGTTCAGCCGAAAACACACAAGCTTGAATCAGTGACACACAGAGGGTGTGGAAGAGTCTGGATCCAGGGACTTTATCTTCTCACTCCTATCATCATGTCGTCAACATCAAGGTCTTCCTTTTATTGAATTTCACATGTAATAAAATGGAATGACACAGGGAAAAAAGAGTGAACATGCCAACTGAAATTTATTTAATACTTCGCACAGAAGCGTTTTTTGATAATGACTGCTTCAAGAGGCCTCATGTATGGAGAAGATACTCACATGCATTGCTCAGGTATCTCACCTCAGCAATGCATTTGTCCCATTCTTCCTCACAGTCTTCAAATCTTCTTCTATGAACTCTGATCTTTAGTTCTTACCACAGATTTTCTCTTGGATTCCAGTCAAGTGATTGGCTGGGCCATTCTAGCAGCTTTATTTTCATTTACTGAAACCAACTGAGAGTTTCCTTGGCTGCATGTTTGGGATCAATGTCTTGCTGAAATGTCCAATCTTGTTTCATCTACATCATCCTGGTAGATAGCAGCATATTTTTTATCAAGAATGTCTTAGTACATTTTTCCATTCATGCTTCTTTCAATTATAGTGCAGCAGATAACAGAATATTTGCAGAGGAATCCTTCAAATCCGGTTACAAGCACCAAAGTTTGACTGCGTATACCTTTTGGTACATATTTTAGAGAAATAATGTTAGCCATTTGAATTTTCAATAGGGGGGCAAGTAGGGGTCAATTGAAGAACTGCATAGGGGTAAAAAAAAAAAAAAATGTTCCAATCATATTGAAAGCTATATCACATTATGTGTCTGATCAAAAAGATTCCAAAAAGGTATAGTTTGGACTATCTGTGACTGAATGTTGTGGAGTTATAGGGTAAAAACAGCAAGCATGGTGACAAAGGTCACTTTCAGTTTGTACAGGGGTCAAAAGTTAAAGTTGCTCCAGTTTTGGTAAAACGTGGTGTAAATTATTGGTTGAACTAATAGAATTAACAAATGGAATAGTTCTGACTGTGTTGAATGTTTGGTCTCCAGTAAAGGTCAAACAATGTCAACATCCATTGGATTCTATGACATATGACATATGTTACCCCGTAACATGATAACTAAGCATGACACATGATGCAAACGATTCCTTTTTAAAATCCTACTAACTCAACCAATAATCTGCATCATGTTTTACCATGACTGGAGCAACTTTAACTTTTGACCCCTGTACAAACTGAAAGTGACCTTTGTCGCCATGCTTGCTATTTTTACCCCATAACTCCAGAACACTCAGTCACAGATAGTCCAAACTATACCTTTTTGGAATCTTTGTGATCAGACACATAATGTGGTATAGCTTTCAATATGATTGGAACCTTTTTTTTACCCCTATGCAGTTCTTCAATTGACCCCTACTTGGCCCCCTATTGAAAATTCAAATGGCTAACGTTATTTTTCTACAATATGTACCAAAAGGTATACACAGTCACATTTTGGTGCTTGTAACCAGATTTGAATGATTCTTACAGTTATCTGCTGTACTATTATATGACGTTTGTCAGTGTCGGATGCTGAAGAACAGTCCCACAACACATCACGTTCCCACCTCCATACTGTTGGTATGGTGTTTTTGGGCTGATGTGCCATATCATTTATGGTGTGTATTATGGCATTAAACAAGTTCAACTGTGGTCTCATCTGACCAGACTATATTCTTCCAATATTTCACAGGCTTGTTTAAATGTCTTGTGTGGTGAGCAATGCATACAGGCCATGGTGGTTGGATGCATTACTTATTGTTTTCTTTTAAACAGCTGTACCTGCTAATTCCAGGTCTTTCTGAAGCTCTTCACAAGTGTTCCTTGGCTCTTGGACAACTCCTTTGATAATATTTTTCACTCCTCTGATCTTGTGAGGAGCACCTGGTTGTGGCCAGTTTATGGAGAAATGATGGTCTGTCCGCTTCTGGATTATCAATCAATCAATTTTATTTATATAGCGCCAAATCACAACAAACAGTTGCCCCAAGGCGCTTTATATTGTAAGGCAAGGCCATACAATAATTATGTAAAACCCCAACGGTCAAAATGACCCCCTGTAAGCAAGCACTTGGCGACAGTGGGAAGGAAAAACTCCCTTTTAACAGGAAGAAACCTCCAGCAGAACCAGGCTCAGGGAGGGGCAGTCTTCTGCTGGGACTGGTTGGGGCCGAGGGAGATTATGGCCCAAACAGTGCTAATTGGAACATTTAGAAGATTAGAAATCCTTCCAAGGGATGGCTTTGTTAAGATTTGATCAATATCGATGCCATTATTGATTCCGCTTATCGATCTGATTCTTTATCGGTTCCCTTATCAATACCGCTTGTGAATTTTCTGTGTACTAAAAGTAAGCTTTACAGGTTTTCTATGTCAACAACACTGTATTGAGTTTTAAAGTAAATACATATGGAATTAGTCACTGGATCCTTGGTCATCAGCCACATCTTCAACAAGAGCCTCAGCCTGGGGGTGGTCCCCACCCTGTGGAAGACCTCCTGTGTGGTCCTGGTTCCCAAAACACTGCACGCCAAGGAACCAGCCCACTACAGACCAGTTGCCGTGACCTCCCACCTCATGAAGACCATGGAGCGGCTCGTCCTGTCTCACCTCCGCACCGTGGTGAGCGACATCCTGGACCCACTGCAGTTCGCCTACAGGCCCAACATTGGGGAAGATGACGCTGTCATCTACCTTATGCAGCGGGCGCTCACCCACCTGGAGACTGTCGGGAGCGCTGTGAGAACCGTGTTCTTTGATTTTTCCAGCGCTTTCAACACCATCAGACCGGCGCTGCTGTGGGGGAAGCTGGAGGACGCAGTTGTGGACGGACATCTCGCTGCCTGGACCATCGACTACCTCACTGACCGCCCGCAGTACATGCAGCTGCGCGGCTGTCAGTCTGAGGTGGTAAGGTGCAGCACCGGGCCCCCCCAGGGCACCGTCCTCTCGCCTTTCCTCTTCACCCTTTACACCTCGGACTTCACCTACAACACGGACAGCTGCCATCTCCAGACGTTCTCTGATGACCTCTCCATTGTGGGTTGTGTGGCTGAGGGGAACGAGCTGGAGTACCGGTCGGTCATCACAGACTTTGTGGACTGGTGTGAGCGCGACCACTTGTGTCTCAACACCAGTAAGGCGAAGGAGATGGTGATCAACTTCAGGAGGAAACTACCACCTCACCCACTGCTGAACATCCAGTGGGAGGACATAGAGACCGTAGACAGTTTCAAATACCTGGGTGTTCACCTCAACAACAAACTGGACAGGACTCACAACACTGACGCCCTGTACAAGAAAGGCCGGAGTTGCCTCCACCTCCTGAGGAGACTGAGATCCTTTGGAGTGAGCAGGCCTCTGCTTAAGACCTTCTATAACTCTGTTGTAGCCTCTGCTCTCCTCTATGCTGTCTTCTGTTGGGCCCCGGGCAGCACAGAGTGGGAGAGAAAGAGACTGAATAAGCTGGTCAGGAAGTCCAGCTCTGTCCTGGGCTGTCCTCTGGACTCTCTGGAGCAGGTGGCTGAGAGGAGGGTGTTAGCTAAGTTCAAATCCATCATGGACAACTCCTCTCACCCTCTGCACCGGACTGTAGTGGAGCTTAGCAGCTCCTTCAGTGACAGACTGAGGCACCCTCAGTGCAAGAAGGAATGATACCGCAGGTCGTTCCTCCCTGCTGCTGTCAGACTGTACAATAACACTGTGAAATAACCACATGCAATAATATGTCCACAAATCATGTGCAATAACAACTCGTTTACAAATCCCAGCACTAATGTCACCTTATCACATCTAAATTCTACTTCACATATTGTAAATAAGATGGTCCTATTTTTTTCAATTCCAATCATGTTTATATATATATATATATATTCTATTTCTACCTCATTTTCTTATTTTATTGTATTGTTACAAGTATTATTATTATTGCTTATCCTTGTACACGCTGTTTGATGCACATTTTCCTCTACTCACACCCATCTTGTGTGTTTTTTAAGAGATGATGTAACGTGAATTTCTCCACTGTGATATCAATAAAGTCTTATTTATCTTATCTTGATCTCTTGACATAAATAAAAATCAATAAAATCTGCATATGGTCACTGGATCCTTGATGTACATGATGGATCCTCGATCTCTGGACATAAACAAAATCTGTACATGATGGATCCTAGATCTCTTGACAAAAATAGAAATAAACAAAATCTGTAGTTTTGTCAAAAGCATTTCCTTTCAGATATTAAGGACACAAATGTAACTCGCCT
Source organism: Thalassophryne amazonica (assembly GCF_902500255.1). Taxonomy (NCBI): domain Eukaryota; kingdom Metazoa; phylum Chordata; class Actinopteri; order Batrachoidiformes; family Batrachoididae; genus Thalassophryne; species Thalassophryne amazonica. Next base: position 53,452,394 of record NC_047106.1, read on the forward strand.
CTGAGCTGAGCTCCTACAGCTGGCTGCACTGCACAACAAGATGTAATTTATAAAAAATGGAGGATGTCTCATTTTGGGAAAATGGCTTTGGTCAGTTGTAGTTTATTGTTTGTATTGTAATGGTTGGAAAGAGGTGTCATTTGATTTAAAACAGCAATTCACTCTGAAGTTATTAATTCTGGCTGAAATCTGAGCAGCTCTTTGGAGCTGTGCAGTTAGTCCCACAAAACAGAGGATATTATTATTATTTCCTTTACCTGATGGACAACTTCAGTTTACGGACCGACTGGTGCTCATGCCAGAAAATCATCGCGTAATACTGCAGTGTGGAACGGAGGACCATTCTCTTTTCTTGCGTGCAACAAGACAAGAGTCCCAGTTAGTGACTTTAATCCACACAAATGTGACTCACGATTGACATCTTTAAATGGCTTTGAGAGGCGTTAATGAAGAAATCGCGGACCTGCCGCTTCTGAAAATCAACGAAGCAGAGAACCAGAAAACAGCGGGTCAAAGTGCTGCTTCTTTGCTTCAAGCAGACCCGCTGCAGTCTGCAAAATGATCATTTTCCTGTTAAACACCCTCAAAAACAACAGCCGCTCTGGTGTCCCAAACTGAAGGACCGATAAGGTAATCATTAAGCAAAAAGGCTATTGATGTCAGTGGATTGAATAATTTCTTAACGATACATTAAAGGAACCGGTATTCGATTCCCAACCCTAATCCTTCCGTAACCTATGCCATCAGTATGTTTTGCAACAATAAGGTTGCAAAGATCTTGAGATAACTCTTTGCTTTTACCCATCATGAGATGTTTCTTGTGTGACACCTTGGTAATGAGAAACCTTTTTATATTACATCAGTTCAGACTGAAATAGCTGATATTAATTTGCACTGAAAAGGGGCAGGATTGCTTTCTAATTACTGATTGATTTCAGGTGGTGTCTTGGCTTTACATGCCTTTTTTGCACCTCCCTTTCCTCAGGTGTTCAATACTTTTTCCTTTTGTCATTTCACATTATTAGACATAACTTAATTTATAATTCATTTCTTTGTATGTATGTGTAGCAGCTTTGGTCTGCATTGTGTTGTGACTGTTGAACCCTCCCACTCGCTCCCCTTGGGATGCAAACTCATCCATCTCCAGCATGGGAGGCAGACTCTCTAACCAAAAGGCTAACCAAAAAACAGGGTTCTAGGCTTGTGGCCAGAGAATCCTTATAGCTGTTTGAGGGTGACATTTACTGACTACTATTGCACAGCGACTCCTGCTGGCCTCCGCCACACTCACCCCCCAATTCTTCACTCCCATCTGGTTCACGGCACCAATGTTGCAGCTTGTTCTGCGTAGTGTTGTGACTTTTACTCCTCCCACTCGCTCCCCTCAGGATACAAAATCACGATCTCTGGTGAATAGTCTTGAGGGGCGCACGTGTTGTGAGAGGTTGGCACCACCTACTGTTGTGGATATGAATGACATGTAAAACCATTTTTTTTTTTCAGATACATTTTCAAGGGAAAAAAATCCACAATCTTATATTTGGGCCAACACAGTAATGCACAAAAGTCCCAGATGTAGAACTGTTGGGCAATAAGACAGTTTACCACAAAACACTGACCTTATTTCATTATATATGGTTGATCAACACTGATTTTGCACAATGTGTCTCTTAAGCCTAGTTTACACATAGACGGTTTTGTCGGCGGGCAGTACGTAGACCGAAGTTCGCGGTAGTTCCAGCTGTTTTCGCTGTGGAAAGGGGCGGAGCATTTCGCCAGCGTTTTGGCCGCCATACTATCCGCAAACACACGGATAAAACGCTGCTAAATCTGCCGAATAAAGTGGCGTTTTGATGCCGTAGCATCCGGCACACGTCAGGCAACGGGGGTTAATGCCCAGTTCTATCCTTTACAATCGCAGGTTAAGACGCGCGTGAGAATGGCAGTGTTCTGCTGCCGCCGATAATGCCCTGTGTACTGCTGGATTTATCCAGGCAAATCCTGCGTTACTCCAGAAACTTTTGCATATAGGCACCGCCCCAGAGTATAATAGGCTGAAGCCTCTGTCACTGCAGGGGGAGGGAGATCATACTCAGCCTTTTCTTCTCCTTCCTTTTCCCCTCCTCAACGTGTTGCTCCGTCTCCACCACAGGGCTACCCTCTGCTTCTGAACCAGACCTCTTGGTAAGTCCTTGCCGCTGCCAATTTTCTTTTAGGAGGCATACTGGAGCTTCTCTGCAAAAATATCTGGAGCTGGCCGCGAGTGAGAGGCCTGCATGCAGCGCACTAGCGTTTTTATATTGACTGCTGCCTATCGGCCGTTTGGAACGCCGTTAACTGGGAGGTGGTGTTTAGAATGGCGTACTGTCCGCTAGCACCGCCGTTTTGTCTGCCTCTGTCGCCGGTTAAAACGCACTTGAGGATGCCGATGTGGGCTCCATCGCCGTTTTACACACCGTTGATTAGGGATACAACGCCGGCCACCAATTACGGCGGTGTAAACTGCGGCACTACAGGAAGGGGCAGGATGAAATGGCGATTAAAAAGTATCAAATGCCGTTGTTCGCGTTGTCTCCGTCGTCATGCGAATTCTCCGGGAGCGCTCCCGGAATTATTTGACATGTTCAATAATTTTTTCGACAATTCCAGCTAAAGCCGGAACTCAGCCATGCCCCCTATTGCTGGCGTTAACAACGGCGTGTGATCCTTAAGACGGCCAAAAACTCTTCCGGGACGCTTCCAGGAGCTCTTACCGTCTATGTGTAAACGGGGCTTTATACAGCACTTTGTTAGACTGTCTAATTAACACTTCAAAGCTGATGGATTTCTGCTGATATTATTAAGAGATGCTCTTTCTGCTACCCAGTGTTTACAAAATGGTCTCTCTTGTGTGGAAGTTCCACTTGATTGTAAGTTAATCAGCAGTGAAGATTACTATACTTGAAGAGCACCCGGAGCAGAAGAAGAACCAAATTCCAGCACCTTTGGGACACACTTCTATTTGCTGTTCTCTGCCCAGGAGAACAAGCTGCTGCAACCTTTCCTGCATTTGACATTTGTAATTTGTGTTAGGGAACATGTGCTTTTGTAATTTCAGATCAAAGACATACAGGAATTTACAATCTTCAGTAATGACAAGGTCATTTAGTTATTTTCAAAGTATTATATACAGGGTAACCAGCATGGCATTGTCTAATCATACACGGCGCAAACACTGGGTTTCCATGAAGTACATCTTAACAAGAAGAAACATAAAGTTTATTACAAGAAGTCTGCAGCTACCACAGCTCTGGATCATCTGACCTCTTGGCCAGTTTTACCTTTCACACCGCACTCTACAGCTAGAGGAGGTGGAGGAAGTGTAACACTCAGAAAACTAATGAAGGGAATCACTCCTCAATAGAATCTGACAAATTCCCCACATAGTGTGCCAGCAGTTTCAAATCCTCATTTCAACAGTATACTGCACCACAATGCTTCATGGAGTCACAGCGTACAACAGCGACGGTAAAGACAGTTAATTTTATGGAGCTGGCCCGTTTGACCCTGTTCACTTAAAAAATTATTTTCTACTTGGCTCATACCTTCAGGCCTCTTGGTTATTTATGCTCCAGTGTCGTCACAGTTTGTTCCCAGCTACGTCCAAATGGAACAAGATGTGCTTTGGCTCATAATTTGCTCTTTAAAACTTGTCCATATAAATTGTTCATTGCTGTGGAAAAGTCATGGTGCAAATAATAAATAAAAAAAAAAAAGTCAGGAAAAGAAAAAGTTGGGAAAATATAAAGATTAGCAAATAAAATGCTAAATACAGTTAATGCTGGAATATTAAGACAAAAAATAAAGGAATGAATCTGATCATTTTTATGTTTCCACATTTACTTGTTTGTGTATACATACATATTTTTTTTCATACAAGTTTATATATATATATATATATATATATATATATATAGGTATAGGCCATAGGTATTAAAGGCACTGCGCTGTGGTGGTTTGAATCATATTTGTCTAATAGATTACAATTTGTTCATGTAAATGGGGAATCTTCTTCACAGACTAAAGTTAATTATGGAGTTCCACAAGGTTCTGTGCTAGGACCAATTTTATTCACTTTATACATGCTTCCCTTAGGCAGTATTATTAGACGGTATTGCTTAAATTTTCATTGTTACGCAGATGATACCCAGCTTTATCTATCCATGAAGCCAGAGGACACACACCAATTAGCTAAACTGCAGGATTGTCTTACAGACATAAAGACATGGATGACCTCTAATTTCCTGCTTTTAAACTCAGATAAAACTGAAGTTATTGTACTTGGCCCCACAAATCTTAGAAACATGGTGTCTAACCAGATCTTTACTCTGGATGGCATTACCCTGACCTCTAGTAATACTGTGAGAAATCTTGGAGTCATTTTTGATCAGGATATGTCATTCAAAGCGCATATTAAACAAATATGTAGGACTGCTTTTTTGCATTTACGCAATATCTCTAAAATCAGAAAGGTCTTGTTTCAGAGTGATGCTGAAAAACTCATTCATGCATTTATATCCTCTAGGCTGGACTATTGTAATTCATTATTATCAGGTTGTCCTAAAAGTTCCCTAAAAAGCCTTCAGTTAATTCAAAATGCTGCAGCTAGAGTACTAACGGGGACTAGAAGGAGAGAGCATATCTCACCCATATTGGCCTCTCTTCATTGGCTTCCTGTTAATTCTAGAATAGAATTTAAAATTCTTCTTCTTACTTATAAGGTTTTGAATAATCAGGTCCCATCTTATCTTAGGGACCTCGTAGTACCATATCACCCCAATAGAGCGCTTCGCTCTCAGACTGCAGGCTTACTTGTAGTTCCTAGGGTTTGTAAGAGTAGAATGGGAGGCAGAGCCTTCAGCTTTCAGGCTCCTCTCCTGTGGAACCAGCTCCCAATTCAGATCAGGGAGACAGACACCCTCGCTACTTTTAAGATTAGGCTTAAAACTTTCCTTTTTGCTAAAGCTTATAGTTAGGGCTGGATCAGGTGACCCTGAACCATCCCTTAGTTATGCTGCTATAGAGGTAGACTGCTGGGGGGTTCCCATGATGCACTGTTTCTTTCTCTTTTTGCTCTGTATGCACCACTCTGCATTTAATCATTAGTGATCGATCTCTGCTCCCCTCCACAGCATGTCTTTTTCCTGGTTCTCTCCCTCAGCCCCAACCAGTCCCAGCAGAAGACTGCCCCTCCCTGAGCCTGGTTCTGCTGGAGGTTTCTTCCTGTTAAAAGGGAGATTTTCCTTCCCACTGTAGCCAAGTGCTTGCTCACAGGGGGTCGTTTTGACCGTTGGGGTTTTACATAATTATTGTATGGCCTTGCCTTACAATATAAAGCGCCTTGGGGCAACTGTTTGTTGTGATTTGGCGCTATATAAAAAATTGATTGATTGATTGATTGATTGATATTATAAAAAGTTAATTTTTCCATAATTTTATTTAATTTCTATTTGTTTCTGTTTAATATGAACATTAGGCGCTGATTGGCTGAGAGTTCCACCATCATCATTATGGGAAACATGGAGGGGTGTGGAGTGGGAAGGAAGAAATGACATTTTGGAGCAGATCTGGAAATAGGAGCAGATCAAGGAATATTTTGTTTGCTTGACAGTTGGAACATATTTCAAAAAGACAAACGTGATTAAATGAAACTGCATTGAGATGTAGGTCATAGGTGACAGAAGAGATGATTAGATTTTGAGCTAAATGTGCCAAAATTTGAGCCATATTTTTAATTCATATATTTATGTCTCCCATTGACTTCTATGTTATTTGTAATCTGGTGACACAGTAGCTCAACTGTCCTTCAGACAGGACTTTTGATCCATAGAGGTAGTACACTGTGTGATATCTGTTTTTCTTTGAGTGTGTGAGTCTACAAGTAGCCCTCTAATGGAAGAACAGAACCGGTGTCTCAGACCAAATGGTCTGCCCCTAAAAATCGGTCCGCCTTTTGCATCTGGGCGTGCGTCATGTCCTAAAACAGTCTCTTCACCCAAAGCGTTCAAATGGATTAATGGGATTATTAACCATCACATGACAAGGTAAAACCTCTTAAATCATTCTAAAGTCAATTTTAAGCAGAAATAAGCCAGTTTTAAGCAGAAATGAGGCAAAATTCAGTGACACTTTGAAATGGCAGACACACAGTGAATGCATCAGCTAGCAGCTCATTTAGCCGCGGTGCTCTGATCGCTTCCGCTGCCTTTTATGATGAAATAATGCTGAATTTATGTGGAAATGATTGTTGTACAAAAGCTTCAGATATATGTCACTGAGATAGATGATGACTGGAGTGCAGTTTTAAGCAGAAACGAGGTTTTAATCCGTGAACTGCGGCTAATGACGGATGCACCGATGCAAAAAGCAGAGTGATTTTTAGGGGGGACCGTTTGGTCAGCGACACTGGGTCAATGGCCCTCATCTAATGTAGTTTGGAGACAGCTGTGTTAGAAGGTTTGTGGTTGGCAATGCCTACCTATAAACAGCAGTGATAGTGTCAGAGTGTTTAAAAAATGAAGGGCTAGATTTAAGATGAGGGTAACCAGAGAGCAATAAATCTATCAGGCAACAAACGGTTGCTCAGCATCACACAAACGTAGCAGCCAATTGGCATTCGAAGACCATGATACAAGAGGGGTAATCTATTCCAAAGTGTGGATTTCAAGGCATTCTGATTCATGCTGTGCGGTTCTTTGCCTCTGTGGAGTGTGCTGATGTCCTTTGGTGGATTATCTCTTCCATGGTAATCAGGCGTAAGAGGAAAAAGTAGCAAAACTGGCCTTAATTTTACAACACAAAAATGGACATCTGTGGTGGAAAATGCAGCACAAACACAACCTGCTGGGTTTTCAGTGTGGAATTCACATTAGCAACTTTTACTTTGGAGATGTAGAATCATAATCCCATGTCCTGTGTTGCATGTAATAAATTTCCCAAGTAGCCTTGAGGGTAAGTTCCTTGTCCCACACTAAATACTGACAGATGCCATTTTCTATGCCTCAGACCTGTGAAACCATATTCTTAGCTGCAGCATCTGCTCTATATTCCCATTCCAGACCTGCTTAAGGCACTTTTCTAAGGTGACATATTCACAGAGAAAATTTGTCTGATGTATTATAGCACCATTTAAAGCTGGAAGAAACATTTCTGTGTTTGTGGCTTAAACACAGTGAAAATAAAAGGTAAACGAGACAAAGCTTCTGCTGCATGTCATTCAAAATGACTCAAATGGGAAAACACGAAAGAAGTTTGGAGAAGTATGTCAAAGTTTATTAAATAAAACTTGAGTTCAAGAAAAAAGTATACTTCTTTGTGTTTACACTGCTTCAATTTCTAGTATGACTTTGAGTCAGTTTCGAGTGTGATAATACTCCACATCAGTGTTGTTGTGAATCTTGACCAGTGTTGCCACAGTAACTTTAAAAAATTACTTTATTAGTTACTTTATACAGTTACATTTTACAGTTACTTTATACAGTTACTTCATTAGCAGCTGCAGACAACTGTTGGCAGCTGCTGAATGTAACTAGTATTCTAACTTGGTTATTTTTAAGATTGAGTACTCAGAAAAGTAACCATCAGTTACTTTGCTGATTAGTTACTTTGCTGATGACTCAATCTTAAGTGTAACAAAGTTAGATTACTAGTTACCTTATTAGTTACATTAGTTATTAGTTACAAGTTGTCGGCAGCTCTTAATAAAGTAACTGCATAAAGTAACTATACAAAGTCACAAAAAAAGTAACTAATAACTTTTCAAGGTAACTGTGGCAACACTGATCTTGGCCACGTCCTTTCAACTCCCAAGGCTTCTCTACGACAACACCAAGATTATTCATCAAACCAATAACCATCAAAATTGATCACAACACCATTAAGACTCTATGAAGACTCCAGTAAGATTCTCTTATGGGACAGTTCTATATATTCTTGCTGCGCAATGTGAGATGAATATCCAATGAATGAATGCCCAGGATTGGCTTCAACATGGAAACAAGACAAAGCAAGACTGGTGGGTGAAATGGAGAGGATTTTTCAAAGTACCACAACAGTCTACTGCAGTTTGAAACAGTTTTAAACTGTTGTGGTGAAACCATCATTTGATAGTTGTAGTGGTATCATGGTCAAAAATTGTGTATGTGGGAAAAGGGGCTTTAAAAAAGATTATTCAGTTGCCTTTTCTAGATCTGTTGTGGTGGCACATAATGTCATCAGGATTTATCAATTTGATAGTTGTGGTGGCATTGTGGTCAGCAACCATGTATAGTTATAGTATGTATGAATGGGGTTTAACCCTGACTTGACACAGATATCCAAGAATGCACAAGAGTGCATTGAAGATGGCTGCAAGACAAACAAAGACTGCAGGATGATAGCACGTTCCATGACAGTTTGTTACAGTTTAAAACTGTTGTGGTGGCATCTTGTACCATCAGGACTTATAAAGGTTGTTCAGGACTCACCAAAACTATCCCTAAGAACCCAGTCTTGGTAGTGGTGTGGTCAAAACTCAAGTATGTGGAAACCGTGCTTAAAAGTGAGAGTCCATTTGCTACTTCTGAATGTGTTCCTGTCTATCACGCTCCACTGTGTTAGAATCAAAGAGCGTCGATCAGCACACCCTCCGGTAACTGCAGAAATATGCATCCAGTGGCAAGTATTCAACTTGCACGCTTAACTGAGTTAATTGCAGACATAAATTAAGTCCACAGCATACGTTCCAGCTGATGCTAACTTCCTCTATGTGCTCGCTCTACCGCATAACCCAGCGGCATGTTGGTGTGTGTGTGTGTGTGTCTCCACACAGCACCAGCAGCTCGCTTAAACATTATTAATCGATGGTGGGATGGAGGGCACATCAGCTGGGCAATGAAAAATACACTTCCTCTTGATCAAGTTCTCTCCCCAGCTGACACTCGGTGCTCTTTGCCTCATGTCCGTATCTTACATCCTTTTTCACCGCTGAATACACAAGGACGTTTTCAGACAGGAACCTTTCTGGGCTTTTAAACCCCCTGTAGTGACACAGGCATGCAGGCCCACATCCAGTCTTTTCAGACCCAGACGACTGGGCTGAGTCAACATTTCAATTATTTATGCTGACTCCACCGCAAAATACAGGAGCCACACGGCAAGGGGATTGAACGAGTTGTCGCTGCAATAACAACAGTGATGAGTTCTTGTTACTCGCCTCAGCGTTTTTCTACTAATACGACAAATTGCACTTCCAATACCAAAGGGCTGGAAACCGTTACTTGTCATCATTCAGTGGTGCACTGCACCAGCCCTTCTGCTGTTTCCCTCTATTCCTGGTCACACACAAACGCATGCAATCAGTATAGTTTTGTTCTGATATAGTTCAGTTCATACTGTTGGACACTGAAAGGGACTCCAGAACAGTACCAGTCAAAAATTTGGACAGACACACAATCCCATTCGTTTGAATACCATGACATTGAGCATGTAAGAAATAAAGCCTTCGTTGGCTTGTTCATATAGCTGTTAGCTCGCCGGTGCCTTGATAAGGGGAACTGAATGCATTGGAGTGCCATAAAGTAATTCATATTTCTCATTATACCCAAGACTCTCATTCAACACCGGGTCAATGTCTCCCTAGCTGCAAGGCTGGTTTTCTGCTTCAAGATGCCTGGTGGGGGTGGGCTTCCAGAAACAAGTCATTTGGGGATTACAATTACTTAGAAATGGTAAAATTAAGGTAAAAATGTTGCATAGTTTAAATTTAGTATGACGCTTGGCTTTGGGAGGAGAAAGCTGGTTTTGAAAAGAGGTCCCAAGTGGTGACATATAAAGAAGATTTTTGACTGATCAAATTCAAATTTGCTATGAGAAAGGATGACAATAGAAATAGACATCAGGTGGTTCCACCAAGTGGCAACTATCATTTGTGCGGTAACTCAGCGATGCTTTGACAGATTAACTTCAAACTTGACATGTATACTGATCTTAGGGAGGGGAGCATTGTTATTGAAATCTGTTTCTGCACAATAACATCGTTTTTGTGAAAAGACAGAGGAAGCTGCCTTATTGTTGAAGGTGACAACAATGCCTTCTTATATGTTTAGTCACACTGCACAATCATTTTCTGAAAAACATGATTGTTTTAAATTGCTAATATACAAACACAAAGAAGATAATTTATACTTTAGAAGGCTTATGTTTTACCTCTACTTTCAGAATCAGAATCAGAAGAAGTTTATTGCCATTGCCAATGAACAGGATTCACAGACTAGGAATTTGCTTTGATATAATGGTGCAACATTAAGTAGAGAGCAATATAAAATGCTAAAATAAGATAAAATATAAGATAAAATATGAAATATGAAATATGAAAGGCTGTGTGCAACAGAAAAACAGTGCAGTGGAAAGAGTGCAATTAAAAACCAAAGTACATTGTCTAAAGTGACCCGTGATAAATGATAAAGTGACAGAGTTAAGGTTAAGGTGACTGAGTTATGAGGTGTTCATGAGTCTAACAGCAGAGGGGAAGAAACTGTTCTTATGGCGGGAGGTTCTGGTCCGGATGGACCGTAGCCTCCTGTGATAATACAGAAAATGTCAAGTGAATATGATGTGTCTGTAAAAAATGTTCAGCGTAAGCTTTTAGTAGGAAACAGAGCATGCCGCAGCCTCAACTTTATCTAAATTCTGGGTCTTTTAGTGAAGATTAGGGCTAGTGAACGACGATCACCTTAGTATTTCTTCTGTTTTTCTTGTTGCTTAATGCTAACAAATTACACTGTATTTTTTCCTCTTTCTGACGCTTGATTCTGCTTTTGTTTCTTTCCTCTCTGTTTAAGGTGCGGCTCCATCCAGAGATGGGTGTGGTATCTGTTCCGGAAACCATCCTGTGCATCTGCAACATTTCCTGTAAGTTCGTTTTGTGAATTGTTTTGTAATTTGTGTCTGTAGCATGGCCCAAGCAGAGGATCACCCCTTTGAGTCTGGTCTGCTTGAGGTTTCTTCCTCAGTGGGAGTTTTTCCTTACCACTGTTGCTCTGGGGGTTAGTAAAGTTAGACCTTACTTGTGTGAAGTGCCTTCAGGCAACGTTGTTGTGATTTGGCGCTATATAAATGAAAATGAATTGAAAATAAATTGAAATAAAAGTCTTTGGTATTGTTCTCTTTGCTGATACATTATGTTATCTTATCTAAAGATAGCGAAGACAGAAAAAAGCATCTTACGTCTGCAGTTAGCAGAAGTAGACCTCATTTACCTCAACATGACCTGCCTTCAAGAGCTGCTCTTGGCACTTGTTGCAGCAGATAGTAACAACATGTGCAAGAGGTGGTACAAACAGCCACATTGGCATTAAGGTCTCAGCCAAAGTCTATCAGTTTAAGTGGATTAAAAAAAAAACCCAGAGGCAAACCAACAGAAACCTGCGAATCAACAGTATTAGAGATAAAGCAGATAGAAAACAGAAAGTGAGAAAGAGAGGGACAACATAACTGACATAGAATCCCTGACATCATAATGTATTCATTTCATTAAAAAAAAAAAACCCTGTTTCCATGATGGCATTAGCTCAGATTTCATGTTCAATCTCCAGCTTGCCGTGAGCAAAATGAAGCGTGCAGGACTGTTGAAAGTGATCATATGGCCCTATTCTCAAAAACGGCTCTACTGAATAAGGTTCCTTTCAGTCTTGGCTCAAAATCTCATTATGCGTTACACATCATGTAGCATTGCCTGCTACTGATTGGCAATTACAGTGGTAACAAGATTGCCTATTAGGAAGCCCCAAAGAAACACAACCAAGAATTTGAAGTATGTTTTGTAAAGATAATGTGCATATTCCCTGCAAATCAAATGACTGTCAATGTCAGCAGCATGGCGGAGATTTATAACAGCCTGTGAGTGAAGAGTCTGGAGGCTATGGATTACCACAGCAGATGTCTTTCCTCTTTGAATTTATCATTTTTATTTCAGCTTTTTGACATCATTTGGAAGGTATGTATGATAAAAGCAAGCACAAGCCACATATGATAAATCTATACGTCATCGTAATGGAGAATTCCAGAATTTGTCAACTTTGGCCTTATGTTTAGGTGTTTTTGGGTTAAACTTTTCACTCAGGGAAAAAACAATTTTAATCAGTCCAGTATTGAGAAAAAAAAAACCCCCAAAAAACATGAGCACTGTGACAGACTAAACAGTTATAATAAGGAATGGTAAGGAACAACCCTTTTCTTAAACCATAACCATAACTCCCACAGACCCCTCCCCCCATCACTCCGCATTTCGTGCTCCCATCATGAAATGAATTTGTGCTCCTGTCATGAAAAACACGTCTTCATGATAGTATCATGAAAAACATATTAATTCTCTTTTTGTGATGCCATCACAAAATGGCGTGAGATGGAATTGAAAAAAAAAAAAAACACCTGAAATACTTCATTGCTTGGTATTCTCAATGCAAAAGCACCTTTTAAAATGTTGTGAGAAGGAATGGCAATATTCCAAAGTGATAAGTGCTTTGGGCCCCAACTTTTATAGAATGTGTTGAAGGCCTGAAATGCAAGAATGGATGTGTTTTATAAACACTATACCTAATATAGAGCTTCTGCATCTTCATGGGCAACACACAAGTTTTTTTTTTTTATTATTTCATTTTCCACACACCTGAACTTTTTCTGCTTTGGGCTTGTAGTAACTGTACACTGATGGCCGATCTGCTCTGTGTAAGCCTGATCCCATCAGATCTCAGAAGCTAAGCAGTGCGGGACCTGGATAGTACTTGGATGAAAGACCTCTTTGGAACACCAGCGGCTGTGTGTGTTTCTCCAGGTAACACTGGAGTTGCGTCAGGAAGGGCATCCGGCGTAAAACCTGTGCCAAATATCAATGCGGATCTGGTTGTATCCACTGTGGCGACCCTGAACACAAAAACGGGAGCGACTGAATGGACAACCAGTCACTGTACACTGATGAAAATATCATCAAATATAACGTGAACATCCTACTCTTTAACTGACATGTCAGTGCTACAATACACTTGTAGAATTATCAGCAGTTCTAATTTTTTTTTTTCAAATATACCAGTATATATTAAAGCTTTGGCATCTGTGAGGAATAAAGATGATCCCAAAGAAGCCCTTAAAAATGAAGCCTGTCAAAGAATCTCTCTCATCCAGATGTGAAATTTCCCGAAGTTTACTCAGAAACTGCTGAAATTCTTGCTTAGAATTGCGTCTTTAGAACAAACAAGAAGTCAAGTTGTTTTGAGTGCAGCATACAGAGAAGAAGACAAGAAATTCCACAAGGGAAAGGCAGAACCAGGGTCAAACCCAGAGTCAGCATAACATGCTACAAACAGCTGTAAAAATGATTTGTCAACACTATGTTTGGACATAAACTGCAAAAGAGACTGGGGTAAATATTTCACAAGATCTGGCATTAATATTGCACCAATAGTTGAAGTGTTTTTGACAAAATAAAGGCTGATCTACCAGAAAGGCTGGATAAGAAGAAAACAGTTCACTAAATGACTCAAGGAAAAAAACACTTTCTGCCAAATTATAGTGAAATATGCTCATAAAATGTGTAAAATTACAAATAAAGTCCTTTATCAAAAACTGATTACAGTTAAAAGCCTGGTTGTTACTGCATTTCCATTTCATTAACGTACATATTATTAAAATGTTGCACGATTGCACTTTCTGATAACTCAGAATTGTTGATTCAAAGCAAAGGATGCACTTAGAAGATGAGAAGCTATTTCATTAGACTACTTTTTGTTTTGGTATTTGTGGTTTTCCACTGGCTGCGATCCAGTTGTAGTTTTAGTGTCCATTTCATTCTCTGGTTCCCATTCAACATGTTAAGAGGCCCAACATGACCTTTGGGGCAGGGCTGCTGCACTGCTGACTGTTGATTCGCCGCACCTGACAGAGATTCACCATAGGGATGCAACAGGGATGCCTAAAGACATTCAGGTTAGTTGAATTGGAAACGTTATAACTGTTCAGGTCTCCCTTGTAAAAGAGATCTCGATCTCAAAGGGACTGACCTGGTTAAATAACGGGTAAAGAAAATCAAAAAATAAAAAACAGGGTGGAGTGATGGTAACTACTGTAGCATTTTTTTCTTCTTGAGAGCAATAGTTTGGAAATCATTGCTCACAGCAAGCAAACATGCTGCAAAAACACCAAATGGTGTTTTGTGCAAAAACGAGCGCCCCCCACCCCAAAACAAGGAAAAAAAAAATCATGCTTTGTGTGCAATGTCCATCTACCAAACTATGGAACCACCTTGGGTTCTTGATGGCAACCATTCAAGCAGACAACTGGTCCAATCCCACTGACCAAAAGTAGCTATTTTCTCCAGCCAAGTGATGCGTGGGTGTCATTTTGGCCTTTTCCAGTTGATGGGGTCCTCAACACTGAGTCATGTGTATGCTGGATCATGTCCAGAGAAATGCACCACTTGGTCAAAACATTGACCAACACTGGACGCTTCTTCACAGTTTAAGTGGAAAGAGTCATTGGGATCTCTTAAGTAACTGTTCATTTCACACAAAGTTGTTGCAATGATACCCAAGGATCCTCCAAAGAGACCTTGTGTAAAAAGCATCCAATCGCCAGTGTTGTAATGTAACAAAGTAGAATTACTTCGTTAGTGTACTTAAGTAGAATTTTGAGGTATCTGTACTTTACTTCGTTATTTACATTTCTGGTGACTTTCACTTTTACTCCATTACATTTCCTCAGCAAAATGTATACTTTTACTCCGATACATTTCTCTTAAACATCATCATTACTCATTACTACAATATAAATGTAAAAGAAATTTGACTGGGCAATGCAGAAGTGAAAGTATAAGCCAAAGCGCAGCACATGCACTCCTCTTCAGCCGGAGCACAGCGCCTTTCACCCCTGCAGCAACAAGTGCCGTGTTTGATATAAAACACGTTTAAAAGACAAAAATAAAATAAAAATAAAATAAAATATGGTAGGTTGAATCTACACCCCCGCTGAGGAAGAGGAAGACTGTGGATGGTGAAAACCATCTGCGCTTCGGACACCAAACGCGCACACGCTGACACGCACACACTGATGCACACACACATGCACTGGAGTGCAGCGCACAATCGGAGTTAACACACACGTAAGGGGAAAACTACAGACAAAACGAGCCGGCGTGTCTTTCATTCTATTTATCATTTGAAATGTTCACAGAGAAGCACTGCGTAAAAGCAGCTCTGCGTTTTGGATTCGAAAGTGGGAGGAGCGCTGCGTTTGGTTGCTTTACAGCGGTTGTTGATTTAATTTCAGTTTCAATTTATTTTCATTTATATAGCACCAAATCACAACAGAGGTGCCTCAAAGTGCTTCACATAGGTAAGGTCTAAACTTACTAACCCCCAGAGTAACAGTGGTAAGGAAAAACTCCCTCTGAGGAAGAAACCTCAAGCAGACCCTCTGCTTGGGCCATGCTACAAACATAAATTACAGAAATAATTCACAGAACAATTCACGGACAAATATACAAGAATTGCTGTTGGTGCACAGGACAAGAGGGTCGCCAACACAAACACAACTCCCATCTCTGGATGGAGCTGCACCTTAAACAGAGTGAAAAAACAGAATCAGGCATCAGAAAGACAAGAAATACTGTATAATTTGCCAGCATTAATCAACAAGAAAAACAGAAGAAATACTAAGGTGATCGCTGGCCACTAGCCCTAAGCTTCACTAAAAGACCCAGAATTTAGGTAAAGTTGAGGCTGCGGCACGCTCTGTTTACTAATAAAATGAATTAAAAGAGTAAAAAGCGTTTTTTACTTTTCCTTAATTGTGTACAAAGCCTGGCTGTTGTGTTTAACAGAAGTGTGTGTGGGTCTTCAAGGAAAAAGACTGCGTGGTCTTCAGAAAAAGAACGGCACTCATCCCGACACCACCTGCTACGCCAGAGGTGGATCTAGTCTTTTATAGGGGCTCAGGCCCCCTCCTGGTTTCTCCACACTGGCTTTCTTTTCATGTCGCCGTTTCACTCTCCACTCATTTTGGATTTTACTTTCACTCGATACTTTTACTTAAAGTACATTTTATATGAGAGTAAGTGTGAGATACTTTAAGACTTTTACTTAAGTAATATTTTTAAAGGAGACTTTAACTTTTCCCAAAGTAATTTTATGGTAAAATACTTGTACTTTCACTCAAGTATCACTTTGAGGTACTTTATACAAGACTGCCAATCACTGCCTTACACCTCAATCAATCAATCAATCAATTGTATTTATATAGCGCCAAATCACAACAAACAGTTGCCCCAAGGCGCTTTATATTGTAAGTCTTTGATAAATTTTGTCCAGTTAAATCCAAATCTATCTGCAGCAAGACCTACCTATCTAGTATTAGATAAACAGATGGGCAAATGTACGGACAGACAGACAGACAGACAGCTAGCCATGCCCAGAATTCAACCCAACACTCCCCAGTGAGGTGTTAAAAAATATTCCATCTATGACAACAGCCTTATATCAGCCATAAATCTCTTTGTTGTGTCTCATGTAGAAAGTCTGATTGATGGTTTTCATTTGATTTATTCACCTTTATCTTTTTAAGGAAGCCAGAAAATATCTACCACTGAGCAGATATAAAAACAACTGTGTCCTTGTGGGGAAACAAAAAGAAGAACAATCAATGTACAGTATCCATTTTTTTAACATTTATACTGAGTTCTCACAAAAACAAGAAAAACAATATACTAATAAATATTACCCTTAAAAACCTTATCTGCTCTGCAATCCATGACACGTTGTAGAGTGTCTTCCAGTGTGGTTGTGATGCTTTTCAATTCATGACACAAAACTAAACCAAAAACACTCTATGAAATAAATATAATAACTTTACCATTCAAATGTCATGCAAAAAATAAAAATAATAAATGAAATAAAATAGCAGAGAATTGGATGGTGTTGGGTTTTGGGCTGTGGTGTGTTTGCTTGCTCATACTGGATGGTGTGGATCAACCCTTCAGATGACAGGTGATGTTGATGGAATGGCTGGAATATCCACTGCCTTTGGCTAAGGGATGTTGGGGGGGGTGCACATAATGGCGCACAGTGGCATTGACTGTTCTTGCCTTGGCGGACAGCCTTAAGGGAAGCGTAGTCTGTCCTCTTTGTTGAGTTTTGTGCCCTGTATTTTGTAAGATCTTGGGTTCTCCATCCTTTATCTTGCCCTCGCAGGACTCATCTGCTGCAGGTGAGATGTGAGTGCAGTGTTTCGTTATAGCTGGCCAGAGTTCCATGGGATCACCACTTGCCTCCTGGCAATTTTGGAGGCAGTTTGGCACTGATACAACTGCTCAAATTCATTGATTTATTGATCACACATCTTGGTACATCTATCACACTCTGCACAAAGATCTATAGTCATCTCACACACTCATACAGACCTGACAACACCTGATAACACACGCACATTCGTCTCACATTCTTAACTCATAGTAAATTCTGCAGATTTCTGACTTTTGTTACCATCATGATCATCTCCTTAAATCAGCACCATCAGAAATTTCTGTAAGCACTTTTGTTGCACTTGTGGACATGATCTTTATCACTGTTTCAACATGGTTACTGTCATAATATTTGTCACTATTTGTGTTTTTTTTTTGGGGGGGGGGGGGCAGATGTTGTGTTAACCTGTAAAATTAAGGAAGAAAAGCAGCAATTGTCTGTTGTAACATTACATTGTAACAATGTATATATTATAAGTAATATTTAGAAAAGATATACTGTAGATAGATATATTGTATGTACAGTAGTGTTATGTGACTAAAAAGATTAATCCAGGTTTTGAGTATATTTCTTATTGTTACATGGGAAACAAGGTACCAGTAGATTCAGTAGAGTCTCACAAATCCAACAAGACCAAGCATTCATGATATGCACACTCTTAAGGCTATGAAATTGGGCTATTAGTAAAAAAAAAAAAAAAAGTAGAAAAGGGGGTGTTCACAATAATAGTAGTGTGGCATTCAGTCAGTGAGTTCGTCACTTTTGTGGAACAATCAGGTGTCCCCTATGTAAGGATGAAGCCAGCACCTGTTGAACATGCTTTTCTCTTTGAAAGCCTGAGGAAAATGGGACGTTCAAGACATTGTTCAGAAGAACAGCGTAGTTTGATTAAAAAGTTGATTGGAGATGGGAAAACCTATACACAGGTGCAACAAATTATAGGCTGTTCATCTACAATGATCTCCAGTGCTGTAAAATGGACAAGAAAACCAGAGACGTGTGGAAGAAAATGGAAAACAACCATCAAAATGGATAGAAGAATAACCAGAATGGCAAAGGCTCACCCATTGATCAGCTCCAGGATGATCAAAGACAGTCTGGAGTTACCTGTAAGTGCTGTGACAGTTAGAAGACGCCTGTATGAAGCTAATTTATTTGCAAGAATCCCCCACAAAGTCCCTCTGTTAAATAAAAGACATGTGCAGAAGAGGTTACAATTTGCCAAAGAACACATCAACTGGTCTAAAGAGAAATGGAGGAATATTTTGTGGACTGATGAAAGTAAAACTGTTCTTTCTGGGTCCAAGGGCCGCAGACAGTTTGTGAGACGACCCCCAAATTCTGAATTCGAGCCACAGTTCACAGTGAAGACAGTGAAGCATGGTGGTGCAAGCATCATGATATGGGCATGTTTCTCCTACTATGGTGTTGGGCCTATATAACGCATACCAGGTATCATGGATCAGTTTGGATATGTTAAAATACTTAAAGAGGTCATGTTGCCTTATGCTGAAGAGGACATGCCCTTGAAATGGGTGTTTCAACAAGACAATGACCCCAAGCACACTAGTAAATGAGCAAAATCTTGGTTCCAAACCAACAAAATTAATGCCTTGCAGATGTGAAGAAATCATGAAAAACTGTGGTTATACAACTAAATACTAGTTTAGTGATTCACAGGATTGCTAAATAAGCAGTTTGAACATAACAGTTTTGAGTTTGTAGCGTCAACTGCAGATGTTACTATTATTGTGAACACCCCCTTTTCTACTTTTTTTTTTTTTTTTTTTTTTTTTTTTTTTTACTAATAGCCAAGTTTCATAGCCTTAAGAGTGTGCATATCATGAATGCTTGGTCTTGTTGGATTTGTGAGAATCTACTGAATCTACTGGTACCTTGTTTCCCATGTAACAATAAGAAATATACTCAAAACCTGGATTAACCTTTTTAGTCACAGAGCACTACTATTATTCTGAACACTACTGTATATTCTTAATGATATGAGCCACACGCAACACAGTAGAGGAATATATATACAGACAAGGTAAAAAAAAAAGAAAAGAATGATAACAGAACCCATCTGTAATCCAGAATTGTTTTCAGTCCAGAGAACAGTCATAATCTCATACTAATCTAATGCAGCTTTGCAAAATGCAAATGTCACTTTGCTGTTTCCATTACAGCATCTTTGATGACTGAATTAGGTGTCTCCAGAGCCATTTATGTTGTATTTGCAATCAAAGTAAATGAGCCTGAGAGGTCTGACAAAGCTGGTTTAAAAGCATCTCTAATTTTGTCAATGGTACAATTATTTATACATTTGCTAACACTTAGTATTGAACAGATGCAATTGATTCTATGAAACACTTACAATCCCAGTTAATTTAGTCCATGTGGATTGAAAAACTACCTGAAAGGTCCGTAGATTACAAAGAAAGAAAGAAAGAAAGAAAGAAAGAAAGAAAGAAAGAAAGAAAGAAAGAAAGAAAGAAAGAAAGAAAGAAAGAAAGAAAGAAAGAAAGAAAGAGTTGCTGATTACTTAAGGCAACACACACACTTTACATGTTTAAAACCAAATAATGCAAACCAATTCTTTGTAATTTCGTGATAGCACAATATACAGTTCTATGTGGCCCTTACATTTGATCAGTTCTGTTCCAAATTGAAACACTTTTTCCTTGAGTAACAGAGAGCCCTTACACCATGTTTAGTCCATACTGGCCCTAAACTGTTAGAGTTGAAGAGTTATTACTGTGAGTTTGACATTTTAAGGTCACCCACAGGGCAAAGGTCAGGTGACTAAAGTGATCTGACTTCATACTAGCATGGAACAGTAACAACAGGTATCTTTAATTTAATTAATTTCCTGAAACAGCCACTCTCATACCCCCGTCACACATACACTAAATGAGACCGAATGGCATCAGAATGATACATCCAGCCAGAGTCGAGAAATATTGAGGTGCAGTCTGAAGACGGACAGACGACAGTCTCTGAGCAGTATACATATTTGGTCCCATTCACTCAGCTGTCCCAAGTGTGTTGCACAGTTCAAAACACTCTTGGTGCTGTCGAGATGGGACGCACAACTGACAAAGGTCTATGTGCAGTTTGTGTGTCTGATTGCAGTCTGCAGTTGTGCTCAAACGTTTACATACCCTGGCAGAATTTTTGCTTTTTTTGGCCATTTTTAGGAGAATATGAATGACAACATAAAAACTTTTTTTTCACTCATGGTTAGTGGTTGGGTGAAGCCATTTATTGTCAAACAACTGTGTTTTCTCTTTTTAAATCAAAATGACAAGAGAACTACCCAAATGAACCTGATCAAAAGTTTACATACCCCTGTTCTTAACACTGTGTATTGCCCCTTTAACATCAGTGGTAGTTTTGGACGAGGCTCTCTGATGAGCTTTACCATCAGAGAGCCTCATCCACAACTACCACAAAAGACTCCAAGCTGTCATTGATGTTAAAGAGGCAATACACAGTATTAAGAATGGGTGTATGCAAACTTTTGATCAGGTTCATTTGGGTAGTTCGCTTGTCATTATGATTTAAAAAGAGGAAACACAGTTGTTTGACAATAAACAGCTTCACCCAACCACTAACCATGAGTGTTTTGTGTTGTCATTCATATTCTCTTAAAAATGGCCAAAAGAGCAACAATTCTACCAAGGTATGTAAACTTTTGAGCACAAGTGTACATATTCTGATGGTATCATAACAACATTTGAAATGATCTGATCACAGGTGATTGAGCTCTGGCATGGACTGGTCACAGCAAAGCCTGCTGGCATGTTGTGCCACGTATGTCCACCTCCACTGGACCCCGGCCAGGGAGGGCAAAGGAAATGTTGATATGTAATAACATGTATGTAGCACTCATTCATCATGTGCAGTGAATGTGAACAGTGCACAAACAAACCGAAAGCACAGTGTGCCACTGCTGGTCAATGCATCACACAGCGCACAGTGCACACCGCTGCAGATCTGAATAGGCAGTTAAATCCATAATAGACCTTACAGTATAGATATATTTCCAGTCCTTCCCATGGGCAACATTGTGATATGATGGGCAGGTGCGCCTCTCTGTGGTCTCATGCACAGTAATGCGTTATTGAATGCATCAGAGGCACACAGCTGAACGGATCTCACTGCTGTAATATACATATTATTACTGGATCACCATCTAAACTCTGTAGGAGGTATGATGTGGAACTGTGTCACCAGGCCATGACACAGGAGCATAGGAGCCAGGAACTGCAGCCTGTGGTGAAAAGCCTCTCATCTGGCTGCTCTGTGCTGCAATCAACCCTGTCAAAAATAAATCCCATGTGTTACTGACATCACGGTGTACTGTCAGGTGTCGCCCCGGATCCAGGTTTCAATTCCATTTTTCCTCCTTTCTTTTCATCGCCATCTGCTAATGCTTTGAATTTATTAGTTGTTTATTTTTATCATGTGTTTATTCTATGTTCTATTTTGCTTTGCCACTTTGTTTCTTTGTTACTTTTGTACTGCGGCCAAAGTTCAGTTCCATTCTAGTTTCGTTCTATCAGTTGTGTTTTTATTTATTGTTCATTAGTTTCTCACTTGTTTATTTTGCTGTTCTCATTTGTGTTATTAGCTATGCTTAAGTATCTGGTTTTAATTATTAGTCTTTGTTTGTTTTGTCATCTGTTGGTATTCTTGAGTCATTAGTCAGGTCCAGTCTTGATTTTCTTTTGTTCATTTTATATTTTCTGATTAATTCTTGTGTTCATGCTCTGGTCTAGTTCCTGTTCATTGTAGTATTATATTCTGTTTTGGCTTTCTTCTCAGTTTGTCCTCATTCCCTTTTGATTAGGTTCACTCCACGCCCTGTACTTACCATTAGGCCTTCGTCCCTCACTTTTATCTGATTATGTTCTCACTTCACATCCCTGCACCTGCCATTATATCTTCGTCCCTCTCGCATCTCTGTTTGTGTTGTCACGTGACGCCACTTCACCAGCTCTGTGCCCTCTTCTCACACTTTGATTCAGTCTGCGTTGTGTTTCCATTCACTCATGCTCTTTGCACCTGCTCACGCATTTTTTTGTATTACATCCCTCCACTTTGTGCACTCCCCTCATCACCATCTTACCCATGTATAATCTTTGTCCACTCACCACGCCCCTTTCTAGATTGTTCCTCACATGCACCAAATTAGCACTTGCCTTATTTAAATACCTCCTAGCCATCACTCCACTGCCAGTTTGTCATCTTTGCACACATTCCAGCTCTCGTTTTCAGTCCTGATTATTGCCATGCCGTGTACCGTATTTTTGCTCTGCTCTCCTCGACCATGCCTCTTGCCTCATCCCAGATGTCTGTGTTTGCTCGTGCCTCTGAACCCTGCTCAACCATGACTGCATTTTTGCCTGATCCTGATTGTACCTCTGCTCTGCTGATTGACCACATGTGTACCGTACCAGAGCCTGGAATAAAGACCATGTTTTCTCATACACCTAAGCCTACTCTGGGAGTTTGCATTGCGGGTCCAGCCGCTATGGTTGTCGGGCAGCCGCCCACCCTGACATATACAGAGTTGCGTTGTGCTGAACTGAGCAAAAACAACCAAAAAAAAAACAAAAAAAAAAACAAAAAAAAACAAAAAAGAAATTAAAGTTAGCTGGAAAGGACGTGCACATGCACACGCATGCAGTAAAGTTTAGCACGCAGCAATGTTTAGCAGCAAATGGAGTCCAGTGGCTGGCAGCGGGGAGCACATGTGCCCTGATGTCCAGACATGCTGAACGCTCTGGGTGCGGTGGGGCTGTCTTGGATGAGACATATCTTCAACATTGTGTGGAGGTCTGGGACAGTGCCTAAGGAGTGGCAAACTGAGGTGGTGGTCCCCATATTTAGAAAAAGGGGACCAGAGAGTGTGTGTCAATTACAAGGGCATCACACTACTTAATCTCCCTGGTAAAGTTTACTCTCAAGTACTGGAAAGCAGAGTTTGGCTGATCGTCAAACCTTGGATTGAAGAGGAACAGGGTGGATTCCGTCCTGGCTGTGGAACAACTGACCAGCTCTTCACTCTCACAAGGATCCTCAAGGGGGACTGTGAGTATGCCCATTTAGTCTACATGTGTTTTGTGGACTTGGGGAAGGAGTATGATCAGGTACCCCGGGAGATGCTGCGGGATTATGAGTATGGACTGAGGGGGTGCCTTCTCAGGGCCATCAGATCTCTGTACTCACAAAGCAAGAGCTGTGTTCAGGTTCTCAGCAGTATGTCTGACTCCCTTCCGGTGTGGGCTGGCCTCCACCAGGGCTGTGTCTTGTCACAAATCTTGTTTGTGATATTCAAGGACAGGATATTGAGGTGGTGTCAGGGGGAGGAGGGACTTCAAGTGTGGTGGGGTTTTTGCAAATGATGTGGTCCTGTTGGCATCATCGACCTGTGACCTGCAGCACACACCGGGTTGGTTCTCAGCCGAATGTGAAGCGGCTGGGATGAGGATCAGTAACTCTAAATCTGAGGCCATGGTACAAAATGGGAGCTGAGCCAAACGGTGAGCTCCCGATCTACTGGTCAATCTTCATTCCTACTCTCACCTATAGTCATGAGGGTTGGGTCATGAACGAAAGAACTAAATCACACGTACAACCCCTGGCAAAAATTATGGAATCACCGGCCTCGGAGGATGTTCATTCAGTTGTTTAATTTTGTAGAAAAAAAGCAGATCACAGACATGACACAAAACTAAAGTCATTTCAAATGGCAACTTTCTGGCTTTAAGAAACACTATAAGAAATCAAGAAAAAAAGATTGTGGCAGTCAGTAACGGTTACTTTTTAAGACCAAGCAGAGGAAAAAAAATATGGAATCACTCAATTCTGAGGAAAAAATTATGGAATCACCCTGTAAATTTTCATCCCCCAAATTAACACCTGCATCAAATCAGATCTGCTCATTGACATTGACCCTATGCCATGACATTGACCCTATGTGTCTTTTTGCAAGGAATGTTTTTGCAGTTTTTGCTCTATGGCAAGATGCATTATCATCTTGAAAAATGATTTCATCATCCCCAAACATCCTTTCAATTGTCCAAAATATCAACATAAACTTGTGCATTTATTGATGATGTAATGACAGCCATCTCCCCAGTGCCTTTACCTGACATGCAGCCCCATATCATCAATGACTGTGGAAATTTACATGTTCTCTTCAGGCAGTCATCTTTATAAATCTCATTGGAAAGGCACCAAACAAAAGTTCCAGCATCATCACCTTGCCCAATGCAGATTCGAGATTCATCACTGAATATGACTTTCATCCAGTCATCCACAGTCCACAATTGCTTTTCCTTAGCCCATTGTAACCTTGTTTTTTCTGTTTAGGTGTTAATGATGCCTTTCGTTTAGCTTTTCTGTATGTAAATCCCATTTCCTTTAGGCGGTTTCTTACAGTTCGGTCACAGACGTTGACTCCAGTTTCCTCCCATTCGTTCCTCATTTGTTTTGTTGTACATTTTTCGATTTTTGAGACATATTGCTTTAAGTTTTCTGTCTTGACGCTTTGATGTCTTCCTTGGTCTACCAGTATGTTTGCCTGCCAGAGTTTAGACACAGCTGACTGTGAACAACCAACATCTTTTGCAACATTGCGTGATGATTTACTCTCTTTTAAGTGTTTGATAATCCTCTCCTTTGTTTCAATTGACATCTCTCGTGTTGGAGCCATGATTCATGTCAGTCCACTTGGTGCAACAGCTCTCCAAGGTGTGTTCACTCCTTTTTAGATGCAGACTAACGAGCAGATCTGATATGATGCAGGTGTTAGTTTTGGGGATGAAAATTTACAGGGTGATTCCATAATTTTTTCCTCAGAATTGAGTGATTCCATATGTTTTTCCTCTGCTTGGTCTAAAAAAGTAACCGTTACTGACTGCCACAATATTTTTTTCTTGATTTCTTATGGTGTTTCTTAAAGCCAGAAAGTTGCCATTTGAAATGACTTTAGTTTTGTGTCATGTCTGTGATCTGCTTTTTTTTCTACAAAATTAAACAACTGAATGAACATCCTCCGAGGCCGGTGATTCCATAATTTTTGCCAGGGGTTGTACAAGCAGCCAAAATTGGTTTCCTCAGGAGGGTGGCTGGTGTTTCCCTTTAGAGATTAGGTAAGAAGTTTGGTCATTTGTGAGGAGCTCGAAGTACAGCCGCTGCTCCTCCATGTTCAATGGAGCCAGCTGAGGTGGTTCAGGCATCTGGTAAGGATGCTCCCTGGGCACCTCCCCAGTGAGGTGTTCCAGGCATGTCCAACTGTGAGGAGACCCCAGGGAAGACCAAGGACTAGGTGGAAAGATTTTATCTCTACACTGGCCTGGGAACGCCTCGGTATCCCCCAGTCAGAAGTGGTTAATGTAGCCTGGGAAAGGGGTCCTCTGCTGGGGCTGTTGCCCCCGCGACCCAAACTTGGATAAGCGGTTGAATGAGTGAGAGGGTGTTTAAAAAATGCTCCCCCCAAAAACCTGTCTGTATAAACATTCTAAGGAGTCCATTTTAAAGGTGGGTAACCGAGCTTCAGTGAGTAAAAAAGTCCAGTCAGCGGATTCTAATTAGTTGAACTCTTCAGACAGATAGTAGATGAGCTAATTTGTGAAACATCTGTTTTAGGTGCACAGGTACAAATAAGACATGGTCAGAATTGTGCTCAGAAGCTGAGATTTTCCACCTCTATTCCATAGCAACAATCTGTGGCATTAGGAGAATGGATAGAAGAAAGCAAATACCTTTAATTTAGTATTTCCATAGTATAACCAAATTAATTTTCCCTTGTGACTGAGTCAGTTATTGGGCCCACAAATTTTCCATGAGTAATTCTGTAAAAATTCCTACATAATAAGCTCTGAATGGGATTTAGTAGACACAGGTGAGGTCCGGTACCCCTCCAAATTTGAGCAGTGTTGGCATGTTTTAAATTGCAAAATAAAAGAAAGGCAGGCAGGCCTATCATGTTGCTTGTGAAGACTTGTTACTAACTGCAGAAGCACAGTGGCCACTGGAAGCCGCTGTTGCTTGCATTTTCAGACAGATTTAATCAAAACCAAATCTACAAGTCTTGGTCAGAAAATTCTTTAGAATAGAATAGAGACTGGTCTTTAGATAAAAGAAATATGCAGCATTGTTTTAATTCAGCTGATTGTGCATTTGTATTCAGTCATAAATTCATTTTCTACTGTATACTCGCTTAAGGGTGATGGAGGGGGTTGGAGGCTATACCAGCAGTCACAGGGAACGAGGCGGGGTACACCCTGGACCAAATGCTCACAGAGCCACATATAGACACACACACACACACACACAAACACACAGGTCAATTTGTAGTCACCAGATCACCTAACCTCTATGTTTTTGGAAGTGGGAGGAAGCCAGGGAACCCATACGAATATGGAGAGAACTTGGACGCTCCACACAGAAAGGACCAGGTGGGAAGCAATCCCATGACCTTCTTACTGTGAGGCAACACCACTAACCACTGCACCACTGTGCCACCCTCAATCAATTTGCACAATCAAATATTTTGTGTGGGACACAACTGATTATGTGCTTGAGTTTCAAAATTAACATTTAAACATATATCGTGGAGTTTTAACAAATGTTTAGAAATTTCTGAAGATTTGGAACTCGTAAAAACTTTCTCAAAATGATAAATGGAGCTGAAACAAGGTCAAAATGTAGCATGCTGCTTTGCATGAAGAAAAACACAAAACTGTGACCCAGCGAGAAAATGTAACATCAAAGAGCAAAACCATCAAAGAGAAGGGACGCATCTGTTTCCAAAAGGCCTACTGCCTCTGATATATACAAACAAATATAATCAGTGTGCACTTTATTTTTTTCTGACTGGTACTCAGGTTTTAATGATGGCGTTGTGATTTTCTACTGCTCATGATTGGATTCATGAGGTCACTATTCCCGGAAGAGATGAACTGTCTCTTGCTTGGTTAAGCTGTCATTATCTACAATATAAAACTGGTCTCAGGTGCACCATTTCATGCTTTCAAAAGTAGTGTTGGAAGAGATTTTAGCTGAATGCATTCAGATTTGGTACCACTAGTTGTTGTTTGTGGTGCCATTCATTAAATTCTCTGGTTGTGTAGATTCACCAAATCTTTGAGCCTGAACTTGCTGAAAAAGTGTAACCATTAACAATATGGAAATACAGATAGTAACTGAGAACAAATTTCTAGGTGTTATAATTGACAATAAACTCAGCTGGAAACCTCATATAAATTATATAAAATTTAAAATGTCAAAATCTATCGCTATCATGTACAGGGTCAAGGACATATTGTCCCAGGATGGGCTACTCAGATTATATCATTCTTTAATTGTACCATATATGACATATTGTATCGAACTCTGGGGTAACACTTACAAATCAAATACCAATCATGTATTTCTTTTACAAAAACATGCCATCAGAATCATCTGTAATAAACCTTATCTTGAGCCAACGCATTCTCTGTTTATGACTTTAAATTTACTGAAATTTAGAGATTTAGTGGATTATATCACCATACAAACTTTGTACAAAGCTAATAACCAGGCCTTGCCACTTTATGTCCAGAGCCTGTTCAAGATCAGGAAATCTGAATACAGTTTACGAGGATGTATGGTTTTTAAGAAGCCTCCCGTACGTACTAATGTCAAGGGTTTTTGTGTTTCAGTTAAAGGGGTGAAGATTTGGAACAAATGTCCTGTGGAAATTAGATTATGTAGTTCTTTAGTCTGTTTTAAGAAACATTAAAAGAAATTAATAATTTCTGGATATAAAGAAAATCATAATAAAAAAAAAAAAGATGTATAAATTTGTGGATGTATGTATTTAATTTGCTTATTTGTATATATAGGAGTGTGAGCATAAGTGTAATTATATGTTGGACTTGGACTTTTGGGATGGGGTATGAGGGGTGGGTAATTTATAAGCTTTGCTTCTTCCCATCCCCTTTTCAGGCACACGGTGTTAAATTTGGTCTTGTTTTTTTGATTTGTTTGATATGTTGTCTTTATGCTGCTGTGTTGTTGCTGAAATAAATAACCTGTTTAATTAAAAAAAAAAAACCTGGTGAAAATATTGGGTACAGTCCATGCTACAGAATCTTACTGAATCTGGATAAATAAGGTCTTTATGCATATGTTTTGCACAATCAGTGAAAGTCCTGAGAGCTGCATTTAAGAAGCTAAGTGATGAAGAGCCGGACTGTCTGAATTTTACAGGGTCCTGGATCAAGACTAAACTCCAGGCTTTCAATAACATCCTGAACTCGGCCATCAGAAGTGTACGTGTTTGTAATTTGTCTGTCACACACTTATAGAGATTCAGAAATCTCAGCAGTGACATTCAAACATCTGGGTCCAGGGCCTTTGACATTGTGTGGCAGGATGCAAATGCTGGACTCGGACTCAAGGCTCAGTAGGCAAACGCAGTTTACTTGGACGAAAAACAGGATCTGGTACACAGGTAGGCAGTCCAACAAGGCAAACAAGAGTAAGAACATCAGGCAGGTGCGTGGTCGAAAATACAAGCAAGGGGTCAAAGAACACGGGTAGCAAGCAGGTCGAGAACAAGAAATAGAGGGCTGGAGAGAAGGCATAGAGCGCATCAATCTGGCGAGGTAACAGGGAAAAAAGAGGATCTTAAATACGAGGTCTGTTAGACAAGTATCTGACCTTATTATTTTTTTCAAAAATCATATGGATTTGAATCACATGTGATTGCGTCAGACAAGCTTGAACCCTCGTGCGCATGCGTGAGTTTTTTTCATGCTTGTCGGTTGCGTCATTCGCCTGTGAGCAGGCTTGGAGTGGGGTGTGGTCCACCCCTCTCGTCTATTTTTTATTGCGAATAAATGTCTGAACGATTTGGAGCTTTGCTGCATCAATTTTTTTCCAGAAACTGTGAGAGACCTCCAGGTGGACACCGTTCAAAAAATTAATATGGCTTTCAGGGACGATTTTATGGGGATTAAACAGATTACGAGGTGTTACTGCCCCTTTAAGGACGACCCACAACTGCTGAGAGCGCGGCGCGCTCCCAGCCCCCATCGACAGGCTGACACCCCGCTGAAACAACCAGATCATTTCCAACGTGAAAGCTTTGTTGATCCGGGACCTCGTTTGACTTTCACAAAAAGGCAGAAGGTGTGAACATCAGCACTTTATCAGCACATTCCACCGTTACAGGAGTTTTTTTCATGGAAAAAGAAGTGGAGGGACGCGACACCGTGCCGCTCATGGCGCGGCACAAAACCACCTCGGTGTTGGTCTCACAGGACGGCTTAAAGGAGGATTTCAGACGGCTGTCGGTTGCTTTTCAGTCGTGTGATTATGCGATTGTGACTGTGCATGAACTGGACCTGCCCCAACATGTCCTGGAAGGCTTCATCACGGTGTTGCTTTGCGCCGAGCGGCTGCACCGCGACGCGTGGTGGAGCAGCTTCTCTTTCCATGACAAAAACTCTTGTAGCTCCAGTGAAACACCACTCCACTCCAAACTCCAGTGAAATGTGCCGTTCATTTTTAAACTGGACGCTGTCTTGATCTGGTATGTCATCTGACTAGCACAGGAATTGTGAAAATACGTGGACATCAGCACTTTTCCGGCACATTAAGACAGACGTGCAGAGGAGAAAAACTCACGCATGCGCACGAGGGTTCAAGCTTGTCTGACACAGTCACACGTGATTCAAATCCATATGGTTTTTAAAAAAAATAATGTCGGATACTTTTCTAACAGACCTCGTACACCCAAGTGATGAGGTGTAGATTGAGAGCAACTGTGCGTGGAATTCACCAGAATGAGGGTGTGGCCAGGGAAATGCCCACCACCAAGAAACAGTAGATACAAACTAGAAGCACTCAGAGAGTGCAAACCTCCGCCAAGGCCATGGGGTCACTGACGCCATAACATCTACACGCCGTGGAATCATTGAACCTAAAAAAGTCTAACAATGATGTTTGCTCAGTAGTAAAAAAGTTTCATCTGCTGTGACTGGATAGCATGCATCCTTAGCGCTTGGCATCACAGTTTGTTGCAACTTGCACCTTTCCCAGAAGCTACTGTCATCTGAGCACTGATATTGATATTGCATGTGCTTATAGACAAAAACAAATAAGAGACAAAATTCAATTTATTATTCAACTAAACTGCAAATATATGAATTTTTTTTAACATTTATGAAACACTTCTCTAAACAAGGCCATAGGGTCACTGACCCTAAAGAGATTCCCTCCTTGGCACAGTGATCTATTTCTTTTTGTCTCTTTCTCTAAAATTGTATATAATAATCATTAGATTATTAATATATAAACAAAAATAAATGTAAGAAATATTACAATTTGAAAACAAATGTACCCGAACGTGATGACAGCTGCAACTGCCTAATGCTAACTTTTAACATTGAAAATGCCATAGACATGCTAACGCGTTAGCATCGGCATCCGGATCGTGATCCGGATCACCACTAAAATTTCACTTGTTCCTCTTGTCATTTCCAACCACTCCACAAAATTTCATCAAAATCTGTTCAAAACTTTTTGAGTTATCCTGCTGACAAACAGACAGACAAACAAACAAACAAACAAACATGACCGAAAACATTACCTTCTTGGCGGAGGTAACAAAAGAGACAGGGACAGTAAAACTCAAGCAGGGAAAAACCCCAACAAGAGAATAAGTATACAAAGAAACAAACATAGCAAAAGCATGAAAACAAAACCAGGCAGAACCTCACATCCTGACAGGTACTAGACCTCTGGAAGATCCTTGGATATGGTTTAAATGAATATGTATCTAACAAATAGTCACAGTATTTTCTGCGATAAGAATTGTAATTTTTTTTCAAAAGTTTGAGAGATTGTGCGAGTTATACTTCGGTGTGACTTATATAATGTCAAATTTTGCGTTTGTTACTAATTATATATATAAAAAATTATTTATATAGGGCTTTCCAAGGAATCAATGGACTAAACAAAATACACTCCATTAATAAAAGAAAAAAATTGCAGTATAAAATGTACACTACAACAATGCACAAAATACCAATTTAAACAGCTGATAATATAGGAAAAAGGTGCTTCTTATACTCTGGAAAATGAATTACTTAAGACGACTCTCAAGAGGCACAACACTTGCATTATGAGGAAACATCACTTATAACATTTGAGCCCTGTGGCACACTTCCCTTGGCATGACCCAGCAAACTGGTGAAGACCCCAGCAATTCTCCCTAAGGCATGTAGGTGCTTATGTACCACCATAGGGGGTGCACTACTTGTTTTTGCCTGAGTTTTATGAGGTAGACAGACTAATGCATTTCCCTCTCCACCTCCTTTCTAACTTGCAGTATGAAAAAAGAAAGCAACGGCTAACACATTGAAACACGCTGTGTTTGTTTATTTTTGTATTGAAGCCAACAGATTATGGTTATTTTTTCAAGAGTTAACATCAGGGTTTACTTCTGTGAGGGTTTGCTGTGCTGGAAAAACCCCACAAAATATCCGTGGCTGAAGACTGTCAGTTGGGTAAAGTCCCCTAAAGACCACAAAAGGCAAAAACTGTTGTGCCTTAAGGACAACCAAGGCCTTGCATTTGTGTTCAGTGCAGAACAGTTAAATACAGATGGAACTGCTGCTGGTGAACCAAAATATTTATTTTGGAATAACTACGGATTAGGAGTAGTAAAATGTAAACCATCAATGGAGTGAACATGTTTGCCAGCAGACAGGAAGAGATGCTGCCGTACAGCTCTAGATAGCCCAGGAGGAAGAAACACCTCCTAATAGCTTTTGATTGCACAGAAGGAAACAGTCCTGACACACAGCTCTCGATCAGCCGGGAGGATATAACGCCGTAGCTCAGCATTTGATCAGCTGGGAGGAAATAATGTCGCCATATAGCTCTCAATCAGCCAGGAGGAAATGGCGGCACCACACAGCTTTTACTCGGGTGGAAGTAAACAATGCCGCTGCACAGCTCTCAATTGGTTGAGAGGATATAATGGGGGAGTTACTTAAGTTTAGTTTTTTATTTGCAAAACTATCCAAAAAAAAACTCCTTTGTTTTCACATTGTCATTATGGGGTATTGTGTGTAGAATTTTGAGGGGAAAAAAAAGAATTTCATCCATTTTGGAATAAAGCTGTAACATAACAAAATGTGGAAAAAGTGAAGCGCAGTGAATACTTTCCAGGTGCACTGTAAGCACAGACAGCAAAAGTGTTCTATTCCTTTAACTGTTGTGCCTGTTCCACACCACCACAAAGATGTGAAACAGCATTAAAAAAAAAAAAAATCTGGGGTCTAGATCAGTCCCAGGTGCTTCAGCAGCTTTGCTTAAAATCACATACAGTAATGTATTATTGAATAGAAACATCAACTCCTGCACACTTTGTTTTGTTTGGTGTCTTTTTCATCCTGAAGACATGAAATGGGTGTAATAGACTTCATTTCACAGCATGACTTCACATCTCCTTTCAAAATGAATGCCTTCAGTGTGTATTTAGAAATTGCAATTGGCATGTTATACATTGTGCCACTTAACATTTTGAGAAACATGACAGGGACGGTGAAGAAGGTAATCCTGGATCTGCTGTCATATTCACTGAATGAAAGTAAATATGTCAGGAATGGTAGATGTGAATTCTCTCTTTTGCATAGACAGTCATCATCACCCAGGCCCTGCGGGCACATCACTTGACTGGCAAAGAGATTAAACAGGATCATCAGCTCTTCAGCTAGAGACATACCTGTGCACAATCACCCTTTTTGGCCCACTGAGTTTAAAATATTTAGATGAGCCAAAGCAGTGGATTCACATGCACACAGCCATTAATTCAGACTATGGAATTCTCTACCCTTCATCCTCTGAAATGACAGAAACAAGTCCATTGATTCAAACTACATCTTCCACAGAATTTTTTTTTTTTTTTCACACTGCATGTTGCTTAATTGAGGCCATATGGACATGCAGGCTCAGGAGGATTCGGCCAGTAGTCAGTCTTCACATCTGCTCTGCAGCAGTGTCCAATCCCCTACTGGCTGACCACCATCATTAAAAGGCTTATTGGATGAAAGGGATGATCTCAGTGTGAGCAATCTATAATGGCAAGAAGATCACATGCAAGTGGACAGTGACAGCAGAAAGAAAAACAGGCAGGATAAACTGTGGGGAATGTTAGCTTTTGTCAGCACAGACACTCATGGATCTGCTTGGTTGGTATTAACAGA
This sequence comes from Thalassophryne amazonica, assembly GCF_902500255.1. Classification (NCBI taxonomy): domain Eukaryota; kingdom Metazoa; phylum Chordata; class Actinopteri; order Batrachoidiformes; family Batrachoididae; genus Thalassophryne; species Thalassophryne amazonica. Next base: position 53,485,971 of record NC_047106.1, read on the forward strand.
GGCCTGACCTGACTGAGTCCAAACTGAATTATATCTCATCAATTACTGGTCAGGTTCCAATATTGCTGCCGGTCTCCAGGTCTGTGTATCAATAATATGTCCAATATGTGACTGGATCCAAGCAAACTCAACCCACATGCTCTGAAATCATGATGTATCATAACCAACACAGCACAAAATTGCCAGAACATTCTGAACGTATCCTACAGTATTTCTTTTCCTTAGTTTCTTTAACATTATTTGGCTGCTTTGTAACTGCTCTCTTGCACTCATGCTTTCATTTTGGGTCAGTTCAAGTTATCTGGATTTTGGATCATGTGTAATTATGCACAGACTTTCTCATCTGCTCTGACTACCTTTTGGTCATTTTGGGTCACAAATCCTTTTACAAAGATAATTTATGAATGTCAGATTTGGGTATTTAAATCTGGGACCTCCAAAGAAGAGTAAAAAACACACAAACACAGAGAGTCATTTAAATGGTAAATGAACTGCACTTTTCCATCTGGATTAGAAGCTCAAAGAGCTTTACATTGATGCCTCACATTCACCCATTCACACAAACACACTCGCACACGAATGTCAGGGTGCTGCCACACAAGGCGCTCACTCCGCACCATGAGCAACTAGGGTATGAAGGACCTTGCCCAAGGGGCGTTAGTGATTTTCCAGTTTGGCTGGGGTTTGAACAGAGGATCCTCTGGTTTCAAACCCAATGCTTAACCACTAGACCATCACCTCCCCTAATTTTACTTTTACTTTCTCATTAAAATGTAAACCTTTTAGTCTACTATGTTGGCTGCTAATCTTTATTAGCCTATCTGATATTCAGTTCAGCAACTACTATCTCACAACCACCATACCAACTGACTTCTTCACCAACCTAACTAAATGTAATGAGAATTTTACATTTCATGCACAATAATTTCACCTGTCTGTCTGTATGTGCTTCTTCAGGCACTGTCCATTAACTAGTGGTCATACATCATTAAATCTGTTGTGTATACAGGTTTTAGGACCTCATTTAGCAAAGGTTTGCATGTGTAAACGCATGTGCAAACACCATATATCCCACAAAAAATGAGCTTGCTGATTTATCAATGCTGCGCATGAAGGATTGGATCCTTCAAATGTGGAATACGGCACATAGTCAATTTAACATGTTTGCATTCATCAATAGGCAATTTGGGATTTGTTCACCTGAAACATTGGTGGCAAACATACAAACAGGTGAGGTTTGCACACGCAACATGACTTATCATGACTAAAAGCAAGTTCAGGTTCTCAAATTCCATCTGTAATATTGTATGTTTGAAACCACGTTCGAGGTTTCCTAGTGCTGCACAGCCAATGCAGACACACATTTCAATTTTTCAATTTTTTTCAATTTATTTTCATTTATATAGCGCCAAATCACAACAGAGTTGCCTCAAAGCACTTCACACAAGTAAGGTCTAACCTTACCAACCCCCAGAGCAACAGTGGTAAGGAAAAACTCCCTCTGAGGAAGAAACCTCAAGCAGACCAGACTCAAAGGGGTGACCCTCTGCTTGGGCCATGCTACAAACATAAATTACAGAACAATTCACAGAACAATTCATGGACGAATATACAAGAAATGCTATTGGTACAGGAGGATCGCCAGCACGAATACAACTCCCATCTCTGGATGGAGCTGCACCTTAAACAGAGAGAAAAAAACAGAATCAGGCATCAGAAAGACAAAAAATACTGTATAATTTGCCAGCATTAAACAAGAAAAAAAGAGAAATACTAAGGTGACCGCCGGCCACTAGCCCTAAACTTCACTAAAAGACCCAGAATTTAGGTAAAGTTGAGGCCGCAGCCCGCTCCAATTACTAATAAATGAATTAAAACAAAACTGTACCAGTATGCTAGCCATATGAAAGGGAAAAGAAGTGCGTCTTAAGTCTGGACTTGAAAGTCTCCACAGAATCTGACTGTTTTATTGACGCAGGGAGATCATTCCACAGAACAGGGGCACGATAAGAGAAAGCTCTGTGACCCGGAGACTTCTTATTCACCTTAGGGACACAAAGTAGTCTTGCACCCTGAGAACGTAAAGCCCGGGCCGGTACGTAAGGTTTAATTAGGTCAGCTAGGTAGGGAGGTGCCAGTCCATGAATAATTTTATAGGTTAGTAGCAGAACCTTAAAATCTGATCTCACTGGGACAGGAAGCCAGTGAAGGGATGCCAAAATGGGTGTAATGTGGTCAAACTTTCTGCTTCGTGTCAAAAGTCTGGCTGCAGCATTTTGAACCAACTGGAGACCCCTAATGCTAGACTGCGGTAAACCAGAAAATAAGAGGTCTGTTAGAAAAGTATCCGACCTTTTTATTTTTTTCAAAACCTATATGGATTTGAATCATGTGCACTTGCATCAGACAAGCTTGAACCTTCGTGCGCATGCGTGAGTTTTTTCACGCCTGTCGGTTGCGTCATTCGCCTGTGGGCAGGCTTTGAGTGAGCACTGGTCCACCCCTTCGTCGGATTTTTATTGTCAGGGAAATGGCTGAGAGGCTGCCGCTTTGCTCCATGAATTTTTTTTCAGAAACTGTTAGAGACAGCCAGTTGGAAACCATTCGAAAGATTCAGATGGATTTCGGTGAAGATTCTGTCAGTATCACACAGATTAAGGACCATTAAAACTGGATTAAAAATGGCCCACGGAGGGCGGAGGGCGCACCACGCCCCGAGCGGCCATCGACAGGCTGGAACAAGCAGATCACTTCCAAATTTAAGGCTCTATTGATGCAGGACGTCGTGTGACTAGCAGAGAAGTTTCAGAAGAGGTCGGGATCAGCACTTCATCGGCACATTCCATTGTTAAAGGAGATTTTGTAATGAAAGACGTGCGGACGGATTCGCGCGTCGGGACGCAGCCGCTCATGGTGTGGGACAAACAACACCTCCGTGTTGGAAGTCTCACAGGACAAGTTGGAACATGCCCAGCTGTTAAACAATTTCTCGGATACTCACTCGACTGAAAAGCCACCGAAAGCCACCTGAATCTTACGGATGGTTTCCAACACGGAGGTGTTTTTTGTTGAGTGTTTTTTTTTGTTGTTGAGCGCGTTGGCTCCGTGCCGATGCACGAAATCCTCAGCACGTCTTTCATTACAAAATCTCCTGTAACAGTGGAATGTGCCGCAAAAGTGCTATGTCCAGCTCTCTTTGTTGATCAAATCAGAGTAGTAAGTCCGCTTTGTAGCCAGTAATGCATGCTTATAATCTAAGATAGCATCACGCCACGCAAGGTGAAATACTTCTAATTTTGAACGACACCATTTCCGTTCTAGACCTCTTTCTTTATGCTTGAGGTCACACAGATAATCATTGAACCAAGGTGACTGTGATTTGGGGGAGCGTGGTTTTAACACAGGTGGTGCAATCATGTCGAGTGTAGTTTTGAGCACTGAGTTTATACTATCCACAAGTCTGTCTACTGACTGAAGCTAAATGTGAAGCTAAGACATTCGGCAGTCTAGCTTCAAGTTCAGTCTTAGTTGAGGAGTTGATGCATCGCCGTAATTATATATAAGGTTGTTGTTCCACTAAACACAGCAGCGAAACTGTAAACTTAATAAGTGAGTGATCAGACACCACTGATGTAAGAGGCATGATGTCATGAATTTGATTCCGCCTAATTGCCCGTGAGCTGTTTGGGATGTGCATGTCTTTATTTTCACTCTATTATTTTCTTCATCACATTAATTTATAGTGGTACCATGGACAGCACCTGTGGAAAGCAACAGCTAGCATGCAAAAATAATTATTATTCTGTATGAATGTGATGAAAATATATTAATACTTGTCAGTTCACAAGGTGTGAAAATACACCTCCGTCACAGACAGCCACACCTTACATCCAGTTTAATAATATCAGTAATGATAACTATAAATATATTTAGGATATCTAGCTCATCGTAACATTCAGTCACAAGAAATGGATGCTGAGTCCATTTACAGGAGGGTGGGTGTTTTTCACAGCAGTTGTGCTGAATCGAGGCGATTACCACACCCCTCACATCTCATGAAAAGCAGACAAATACTTTTCATTTTTGATTCAGTAAATGTTCAATAAATTACATTTTCAGTTAATATGTTCAACAAGAAATCCCAGTTACAATTGTAACCCTGGTGTGATCACACTGTTATATTGCAGTAATAGGTAAGTAAACTTGTTCCATTAAAAAGATAAACTTAAGAGAATGTAAAGACTCACAACTTAACACTTATTTGTCAAATTATACTGATGTAAAGCAGAAAGAATTTTATTTAGGGTGTTGGTTCAATCTGACAGTAAAATCAAGACAGCAAATCCAAAAATCAATTTGAGGGAAATGCTTGCAACAAAGCAAATCATTCACCATAAAAAAAAAAAAAAAAAAAAAACAAAAACTGGCACTGACTTTTTATGTAAAGACTAATGAATGCCAGATTTGGGTTTCAAATTTATGAATTATACTGCTGTCAGATGTAATCCAATTAATGTTAAAAAAATAAATTGCTGAATTTAGCTGGTACACAAACTGAAAGTGAATGTTTCAAATGCACTGATGTATCAATGCAAAACTATTAGCAGAGCCAGGTATTGGAGCCTACATTCCATTTAAAGCTACATTAGTTCCACGTTTTTACCTCTCACTAGCTCCCAAGCAGCAATTACTAAAGATCTTTTCTAATGGCAGACTAATCACATCAGCCATTACACTCTTATATCATTCTTTGGATAGTCATCATACCTTCTATCCCTTCATCAAGAGCAGTCATCACACTGAAGATCAAAACAATCAATGCTAAATGACTGGGAAGACATGTAAAGCAGCAAAAACATCAGTAATTACTGTTGTCGGCAATGACTTGATAAGACGGATAATTTTATTTCAATCAGTCTAAAGTTTTGAGAAAGTAACTACTTGAACCTTTATAAAAGACAGATGTAGTCTTAGATACTTATCCTAGTGTCAACAATAAATGTGAATATAAAAAGAAAAATAAATGTCACTGTGAATGATTTTAGTTTGGCATTATACAGTGGCTGCAGAGCCATTGGATAATCTAGTCTTTAGTGTACGAGGTCTGTTAGACAATAAACCGAGCCTTTTATTATTTTTTTAACTATATGGATTTGAATGACGTGCGATTCCACCAATCATGCTTGAACCCTCGTGCGCATGCGTGAGTTTTTTCAAGCGTGTCGGTGACGTCATTTCCCTGTGGGCAGGCCTTGAGTGAGATGTGGTCCCGCCCTCTCGGCTGAATTCCTTTGTTTCACACGCTGCTCGAGACGGCGCACGTTGCTTTATCAAAATTTTTTCTGGACCTGTGAGGAATATCCGAGTGGATACTATTCGAGAAATTAAGCTGGTTTTTGGTGAAAGGTTTAACAGCTGATGAGAGATTATGGGGTATTTCTGTCGCTTTAAGGACTTCCCACAGAGCGGGACGTCCTGCAGCGCTTCCAGGCGCCGTCGTCGGCCTGTTTCGACCTGAAAACATCCTAATTTAAGGCTTAATTCACCCAGGACGTCGTGAGAGAACAGAGAAGATTCAGAAGAGGCCGGCATGGGGACTTTATGCGGACATTCCACTGTTAAAGGACATTTTTTAATGAAAGACGTGCGCGCAAATTCGCAGAGTTGTTTCCATGACGACTCAGTGAATCTGTGTGCGCCGCGACAGGAAAAACATCTGTTGAAAACCATTTGTAAAATTCAGGCGGCTTTTGATGGCTTTCAACAAGTGAGTAACTGAGAAATTGTTTAACAGCTTGGGCATGTTCCAACTTGCCCGTTAAGGTTTCCAACGGAGGTGTTTTTCCTGTCGCGACCCCCCGCGGTCGGGTCCGGCCCGACATGCGACTCTGCCCGCACGTTCTTTCATTACAAAATGTCCGTTAACAATGGAATGTCCGAATAAACTCCTCATGCCGACTTCTTCTGAAAGTTCTCTGTTCTCTGACGACTTACTGGGTCAACAGAGCCTGAAATGTGGAAGTTTTCAACTTGAAACGGCGAGACGCTGCCGCCTCGAAGCACAGATCGCCGTTAGGCACCATGGGCCGTCCTTACGGCGACACTACCAGACCAAAATCTCTCATCAGCCGTTAAAATTTTTACCAAAAACCAGCTGAATTTATCGAATGGTGTCCACTCAGTTGTGCCTTAGAGTTTTGAAAAAAAATTTGATCAAACAAAGCAGCAGTCTCTGAGCCATTCCCAAACAATGAAAAAACGAGAGGGTGGGCGACTCCTCATTCAAAGACTGCCCACAGGTGAATGACGTAACCGACAGGCGTGAAAAACTCTCGCATGCCCACGAGGGTTCAAGCATGTCTGATGTAATCACACGTGATTCAAATCCATATGGTTTTTGAAAAAAATAATAAGGTCGGATACTTTTCTAATAGACCTCGTAAATTACATTTTTTTTGTGTGTTATTAGTTATATAAAAAAATCTTTAAAGCTTAATTTAATTTAAACTTATCTTATGAAGTTCAAGTGTTTTATGTTTATCATCTGTCTCTAAATCATAACAAAAACATTTTTCTACATCCTTTTCCATGTTTGATACCTGGATGTACAGCACGGCAGCCACCGTTAGCCAAGAGCACACAAGTCGGCTTTGCTATTAAGGACATTTGTCACTGTATATGCAGACATTCACGACACAGAGATGGACACTAAATCACAACAAATAAATAAGAATAAACAAACAAACAAAATAAAAGGCAGAATTATCTGAGTTAGGGAAAATATCAGACAAGCTTGACATTCCGCCACGGGACGGGAAGACCAGTTTTATGTAATGGGAAATTCTTGAAACACTGGCAAAGTGTGTCCACTGCCGACTCTTTGTTGACTGCCGCCATGAAAAGACGGGACTTTCCAGCATCGTATTGCTACATCAAGCTATAATGTGTCAGTGAGCGACACCACGAGGTTTGGATACTCATTTCTGAAGATGGGAATGTGCTAGGCTGTCATACAGAGTGAGAGGCTTGAGGAACTTAAACATATTGTAAAAAACATGAATGATTTTACTGCCGGGGGGTGGTGTCTGTTGTTTCTCAGTGCTCTTGGCTAATGTTGAAGCTCCCACCTGCCATGGTGCATCTCTGGACTGATACATGTGCACAACATGCTATAACCATAATCGTGATAAGTGCCTTTGGGGACTAAACCCGTCAACCCCTTGATTCATGGAAATCTCACTTTGTTAACTACTTTTTCAAACATTCTCTTTATTTGGAATTTACTACTCCATTTATTTAATTCAAAAATTCATTGGCTCTAATGTACTGGAACATTTCTAACCAAGGAAAAATGTGGCCAGCAGGTATTGCGAAGACACTGTGTCCATCCGTCCATTCGTCTGTCTGTGCTCAGGATAACTCTATTCCTGTTACTGCCAGGGTCTTCAAATTCACAGGGACCATTGTTGGCACACGGGCCTTGGAGAAATTCAAACTTTGCTAACCTTAACCTATTTTAAGAGGTCAAAAGGTCATTTTCTGTTTCCTATGGTTATGCTTATATGGCCGAGCGTATTTCAGCATTGCATTATGTTTAAATTTATGGGGACACAAGTATAACCATGTACTGGAAGAAATGCATACATGGCTCTTTCTTTCTGTGATGACAACTGCAATCCAACTCTTCAACCATGAATCTTTTGGCGTTGCCACAGAAAGACATTTTCCTGAAACACAGCCAGCAGTAGAACAATAACAAATATTCCACTACGCGCTTTGTCTGTATGGAGTTAGACACACAGAAATGCTCGAACACTGACTCCATTAGAGTGAGATGTATCACTGCTGACAACTGGGGAGTCGTTTGTCATTACAGAATTGGACAAGAAGCAAAGCAAATGGATAAGCATATGGATCTATAAACTGGATAAACTGTGAGATATGAGATATGGTTTTTATTTGTAAGTAAAGTACACTATGATCTAACATAAAATAAGAAAAGAGACTTTATGGTAATTGTAAAAAACAATGAAACTTCGCTGGTGACAACCAGTCAGTAGCAGCAATGATTAAATATAAAAATAAAATAGAATAACAAGATAAAAATAAAATATAAGAGCAATAAGGTGCATAAAACAACAATAGGCATCTTATGTTATTTACAATGTAAAGTGAGACACACAAATTGCACTTTGGGACATAATCCTGAGTCTCAGTTTGTCCACCTTGTTGATGAGAGACCAGGAGTTGGTCTGTGTGGGTTAGCCTTTAGCCTAACTTGCAGACCACCACGCTTACCCCACTTTTGTTTGTAAAGTTGTAAGATGTGAAGTTATTTCCATCATACATATTCTATTTAACATATAAAAATGTATACATTTATTTATTTATTGGAGCATGTCTTTGTATTACGATTGAAGTTGCACATCTTGGTACATGTACCAGTGCTAATACAATCCCAGAGTATTATTTTTGTAATCGGTTTATTTTATTTAACATTTTAATGACCTTTATGGAGAACATGTCCATTTTTTTTTCTTTGACCAAATATAAATTGAGGCGCTGATGTACAAAAAGGCATCTTTTCAAGTTGCCTCCTACATAGGGAAGTGAACAGACCATAAATGTGGCAGTCCCAAATACAATATCTGTCCCTCAATTGACAAAAGTAATTTTAAAACAATATCTGCTGGCGAACACAAATGCTGACAAATAACAATTCCTTTCCGTACAGCCACATGTGCAGCCTTATCTCCTCTTTGCTGCAGTCTAATGTGTGCCATTCACCTGATTTGCAGACAGCTTCTGTCAAAAACCACAGATAAATTCTTCTTTCCATGGGACTTGTATAATCCCGGGACATCGTCCTTAAGCCTCTGCTAGCTTATGCATGAAATGGCACTGATTTGGTCTATTTATTTAATTGCTCATCTCCAGTAATGGTTAGCAAATAAAGGATCAGAAGTGTTTATCATTTTTAAAAAGCCACAATCAATGCTGTTTAATTAAATTTTTTTTTCTAAATAAATACAACTCTGTTTCCTCTGAAGACAAATCACAAGTTGATGTTTCTATTTCAATTCAATTCAATTCAATCAATTTTTTTATATAGCGCCAAATCACAACAAACAGTTGCCCCAAGGCGCTTTATATTGTAAGGCAAGGCCATACAATAATTATGTAAAACCCCAACGCTCAAAACGACCCCCTGTGAGCAAGCACTTGGCTACAGTGGGAAGGAAAAACTCCCTTTTAACAGGAAGAAACCTCCAGCAGAACCAGGCTCAGGGAGGCGCAGTCTTCTGCTGGGACTGGTTGGGGCTGAGGGAGAGAACCAGGAAAAAGACATGCTGTGGAGGGGAGCAGAGGTCGATCACTAATGATTAAATACAGAGTGGTGCATACAGAGCAAAAAGAGAAAGAAACAGTGCATCATGGGAACCCCCCAGCAGTCTACGTCTATAGCAGCATAACTAAGGGATGGTTCAGGGTCACCTGATCCAGCCCTAACTATAAGCTTTAGCAAAAAGGAAAGTTTTAAGCCTAATCTTAAAAGTAGAGAGGGTGTCTGTCTCCCTGATCTGAATTGGGAGCTGGTTCCACAGGAGAGGAGCCTGAAAGCTGAAGGTTCTGCCTCCCATTCTACTCTTACAAACCCTAGGAACTACAAGTAAGCCTGCAGTCTGAGAGCGAAGCGCTCTATTGGGGTGATATGGTACTACGAGGTCCCTAAGATAAGATGGGACCTGATTATTCAAAACCTTATAAGTAAGAAGAAGAATTTTAAATTCTATTCTAGAATTAACAGGAAGCCAATGAAGAGAGGCCAATATGGGTGAGATATGCTCTCTCCTTCTAGTCCCCGTCAGTACTCTAGCTGCAGCATTTTGAATTAACTGAAGGCTTTTTAGGGAACTTTTAGGACAACCTGATAATAATGAATTACAATAGTCCAGCCTAGAGGAAATAAATGCATGAATTAGTTTTTCAGCATCACTCTGAGACAAGACCTTTCTGATTTTAGAGATATTGCGTAAATGCAAAAAAGCAGTCCTACATATTTGTTTAATATGCGCTTTGAATGACATATCCTGATCAAAAATGACTCCAAGATTTCTCACAGTATTACTAGAGGTCAGGGTAATGCCATCCAGAGTAAGGATCTGGTTAGACACCATGTTTCTAAGATTTGTGGGGCCAAGTACAATAACTTCAGTTTTATCTGAGTTTAAAAGCAGGAAATTAGACGTCATCCATGTCTTTATGTCTGTAAGACAATCCTGCAGTTTAGCTAGGTGTGTGTCCTCTGGCTTCATGGATAGATAAAGCTGGGTATCATCTGCGTAACAATGAAAATTTAAGCAATACCGTCTAATAATACTGCCTAAGGGAAGCATGTATAAAGTGAATAAAATTGGTCCTAGCACAGAACCTTGTGGAACTCCATAATTAACTTTAGTCTGTGAAGAAGATTCCCCATTTACATGAACAAATTGTAATCTATTAGACAAATATGATTCAAACCACCGCAGCGCAGTGCCTTTAATACCTATGGCATGCTCTAATCTCTGTAATAAAATTTTATGGTCAACAGTATCAAAAGCAGCACTGAGGTCTAACAGAACAAGCACAGAGATGAGTCCACTGTCCGAGGCCATAAGAAGATCATTTGTAACCTTCACTAATGCTGTTTCTGTACTATGATGAATTCTAAAACCTGACTGAAACTCTTCAAATAGACCATTCCTCTGCAGATGATCAGTTAGCTGTTTTACAACTACCCTTTCAAGAATTTTTGAGAGAAAAGGAAGGTTGGAGATTGGCCTATAATTAGCTAAGATAGCTGGGTCAAGTGATGGCTTTTTAAGTAATGGTTTAATTACTGCCACCTTAAAAGCCTGTGGTACATAGCCAACTAACAAAGATAGATTGATCATATTTAAGATCGAAGCATTAAATAATGGTAGGGCTTCCTTGAGCAGCCTGGTAGGAATGGGGTCTAATAAACATGTTGATGGTTTGGATGAAGTAACTAATGAAAATAACTCAGACAGAACAATCGGAGAGAAAGAGTCTAACCAAATACCGGCATCACTGAAAGCAGCCAAAGATAACGATACGTCTTTGGGATGGTTATGAGTAATTTTTTCTCTAATAGTTAAAATTTTGTTAGCAAAGAAAGTCATGAAGTCATTACTAGTTAAAGTTAATGGAATACTCAGCTCAATAGAGCTCTGACTCTTTGTCAGCCTAGCTACAGTGCTGAAAAGAAACCTGGGGTTGTTCTTATTTTCTTCAATTAGTGATGAGTAGAAAGATGTCCTAGCTTTACGGAGGGCTTTTTTATAGAGCAACAGACTCTTTTTCCAGGCTAAGTGAAGATCTTCTAAATTAGTGAGACACCATTTCCTCTCCAACTTACGGGTTATCTGCTTTAAGCTACGAGTTTGTGAGTTATACCACGGAGTCAGGCACTTCTGATTTAAAGCTGTCTTTTTTAGAGGAGCTACAGCATCCAAAGTTGTCTTCAATGAGGATGTAAAACTATTGACGAGATACTCTATCTCACTTACAGAGTTTAGGTAGCTACTCTGCACTGTGTTGGTATATGGCATTAGAGAACATAAAGAAGGAATCATATCCTTAAACCTAGTTACAGCGCTTTCTGAAAGACTTCTAGTGTAATGAAACTTATTCCCCACTGCTGGGTAGTCCATCAGAGTAAATGTAAATGTTATTAAGAAATGATCAGACAGAAGGGAGTTTTCAGGGAATACTGTTAAGTCTTCTATTTCCATACCATAAGTCAGAACAAGATCTAAGATATGATTAAAGTGGTGGGTGGACTCATTTACTTTTTGAGCAAAGCCAATAGAGTCTAATAATAGATTAAATGCAGTGTTGAGGCTGTCATTCTCAGCATCTGTGTGGATGTTAAAATCGCCCACTATAATTATCTTATCTGAGCTAAGCACTAAGTCAGACAAAAGGTCTGAAAATTCACAGAGAAACTCACAGTAACGACCAGGTGGACGATAGATAATAACAAATAAAACTGTTTTTTGGGACTTCCAATTTGGATGGACAAGACTAAGAGTCAAGCTTTCAAATGAATTAAAGCTCTGTCTGGGTTTTTGATTAATTAATAAGCTGGAATGGAAGATTGCTGCTAATCCTCCGCCCCGGCCCGTGCTACGAGCATTCTGACAGTTAGTGTGACTCGGGGGTGTTGACTCATTTAAACTAACATATTCATCCTGCTGTAACCAGGTTTCTGTAAGGCAGAATAAATCAATATGTTGATCAATTATTATATCATTTACCAACAGGGACTTAGAAGAGAGAGACCTAATGTTTAATAGACCACATTTAACTGTTTTAGTCTGTGGTGCAGTTGAAGGTGCTATATTATTTTTTCTTTTTGAATTTTTATGCTTAAATAGATTTTTGCTGGTTATTGGTAGTCTGGGAGCAGGCACCGTCTCTACGGGGATGGGGTAATGAGGGGATGGCAGGGGGAGAGAAGCTGCAGAGAGGTGTGTAAGACTACAACTCTGCTTCCTGGTCCAAACCCTGGATAGTCACGGTTTGGAGGATTTAAGAAAATTGGCCAGATTTCTAGAAATGAGAGCTGCTCCATCCAAAGTGGGATGGATGCCATCTCTCCTAACAAGACCAGGTTTTCCCCAGAAGCTTTGCCAATTATCTATGAAGCCCACCTCATTTTTTGGACACCACTCAGACAGCCAGCAATTCAAGGAGAACATGCGGCTAAACATGTCACTCCCGGTCTGATTGGGGAGGGGCCCAGAGAAAACTACAGAGTACGACATTGTTTTTGCAAAGTTACACACCGATTTAATGTTAATTTTAGTGACCTCCGATTGGCGTAACCGGGTGTCATTACTGCCGACGTGAATTACAATCTTACCAAATTTACGCTTAGCCTTAGCCAGCAGTTTCAAATTTCCTTCAATGTTGCCTGCTCTGGCCCCCGGAAGACAATTGACTATGGTTGCTGGTGTCGCTAAATTCACATTTCGCAAAACAGAGTCGCCAATAACCAGAGTTTGATCCTCGGCGGGTGTGTCGTCGAGTGGGGAAAAACGGTTAGAGATGTGAACGGGTTGGTGGTGTACACGGGGCTTCTGTTTAGGGCTACGCTTCCTCCTCACAGTCACCCAGTCAGCCTGCTTTCCCGGCTGCTCGGGATCTGCCAGAGGGAAACTAACGGCGGCTAAGCTACCTTGGTCCGCACCGACTACAGGGGCCTGGCTAGCTGTAGAATTTTCCACGGTGCGGAGCCGAGTCTCCAATTCGCCCAGCCTGGCCTCCAAAGCTACGAATAAGCTACACTTATTACAAGTACCGTTACTGCTAAAGGAGGCCGAGGAATAACTAAACATTTCACACCCAGAGCAGAAAAGTGCGGGAGAGACAGGAGAAGCCGCCATGCTAAATCGGCTAAGAGCTAGTAGCTACGCTAAGCTAGCGGATTCCTAAAAACACGCAAAGTGAATAATGTGTAAATAATTTAGAGGTGATTCAGCAGAAGGAGTGCTTTAGTTAAGGCACGTAAAGATTACACTGGGAAACAAATCGTAATCTAGATAACTAGATCAATCTAACTGCGCAGATTAAACAGCTAACAGATACAGAAAAACACCGCTGTGCTCCGGAACAGGAAGTGATACAATACCGCAGTGAGAGCCAACCACCAGTAGAGGCAAGCAAGAGTCAAGTCACAGTGTGACAAATCACACTGATATGTGTAACGTAGCACTGACTGGGTTCTTGCAACTCCTTCAGCTCCACCACAAAGGTAAGAGTGCAGCGGTCCTTCAACGGCCACAGTGTCCTTGTTTCTGTCAATCAGTCATTGGGGTGTCACGTTTATCTGTCGTCAGCTATGGACGTTTTTGTTCACGTTCGCCTTTGACAGGTGTCAAAATGCAGTATATCAGTGGATGGTGCCAAAACTACAGGAACAATGTGTCGAAAGTAAGTTCTGTTTTTCTTTCTCCGCCTCCAGCAAAGCACCACAGCATTTCAGTCAACTACAGAAGATGAGGTTTTGAATTGGACTGGAAACAGGTGTTTTGGAAACAAAACTATTTGGCAAATAGTTTTTGTATATTCACACATAGATGAACAGTGAATTACTTTGGGATATGACAGCATGCTGACAGGCTCCATGAGTCTTTGCAGGATGAGTTTGCACCTTCTTCATCATTAACTATGAATTCCTAAACTTCAAGCTTGGATTCATAAATTCATGGTTATTTGATAGTAGCTTTCATAAATTGCAATTAGTATTTCACTAATAACTTACAAATTAATTACCTTTTTTGTTTGTTTGTGCTGAGGAAAAGTGCAATGTCACAAAAAAATTTAAGCCTTATAAGGAATCAGAGTGTCTGTGTTTGTGATCAAGAGACTTGGATGCTAAGCAGTGATCAAAAGAGATGACAGGATGTCTCTGGTCCCAATTCTTTTCAGAGGATCCTTGGGTACTGCTGGAATGACTTACCAAAAAAGCATTACTTAGGGAGACCAAGATAAGAAGTATCACTTGCATTGTGAGGGATCCTCAGCTTTGATGTTTTGGCCATGTGGCATATTTCTCTATGCATGATCCTGCACATTGGTGCTTGGACCTGAGTGGCTGTGAGGGGCTAAGGGTTGTTCCGTGATGTCATGGATGTGGCAATGTGTGGCACCAGCACATGCTCCCAGACATGACTTGGCTACTAAGGGGATGGTCATTAGCATTTTGGATGTAAAATGTTGGAATTAATTTCAATTAATTTAAATGTCACCAGCAAAACCCATTTTAGGCTAATTGATTCCTTGAGATTCCTGTTCTTTCCCATATAGACCCTAATGCCCACTCATGCCAATGCTTATCCATGGATTCTACAGCGTGGAGTGGATGATAATATATAACTCTTCCTGGATGTGACATCAGTCTGTTCATTCATTTTCTATACCTGCTTATTCCAATTAAGGGTCAAGGGGGTGGTGGAGCGTATCCCAGAAGTCCTAGGGCAAGATGCAGAGGACATCCTGGACAGGATACCAGTCTATTACAGGCCACAGCTGGACACACTGGAACAATGCAAATATATCTAAGAAAACAGCGAGTGTGACAATAATTTGTGATTCAGTGATACCAAAACATATGGGTCTGGCTGGCCATGGCATTTGAACAATTCTGTCCAAAATTAATAGACTTGATCCTTGATGAACATACAACCTATCAAATCATTACATTAATGTCCTCATCGTTTCTCACCTTGTCCGTTCTGTGTGGAGTTTGCATGTTCTCCCCATGTTCACATGGGTTCCCTCCGGGTGTTCTGGCTTCCTCCCACTTCCAAAGACACGTAGGTTCGGTGAACTGATGACTCCAGGTGAACTGACTGACTATAGGTGTGAGTGTGAATGTGTTCATTTTTCTATATGTGGCCCTGTGATAGACTGGCGTCCTGCCCAGGGTGTACCCTGCTTCGTGCCCTATGACTGCTGTGATAGGCTCCAGCCCCCTATAACCCTTAATTGGAGTAAGTGGGTATAGAAAATGAATGATAATTCTGTGCACCAGTAGTTGCCTAATAATTTTGCACACATACCTTGTCTATTGCCCTGAGAAAGCCAAAGCACACTTTACTTTTGTTAAACATTCAGGTTTGAGCTTTATTTGTATTTTGGATAAGAGCAGTGTATTTGTTCAACATTAAAATTAATCCGCGTGAATGCAATGTGCATCATAATTGTGCATGCATGTGGAGGCACTGGGCCAAAATCAATTAACTTCAAACTAAATCACTCTATCCATGGAAGACCCTCAGCCCAGCCATTCTTACAAGATTGGTCCAAATCACATCAAAATAGAGATATTTTGTTGACACACACACACTCACACACACGCGCATGCGCACACACACAAATAGAGGAAGCACAACAGTATTGATGCCTGTGCCACTGGGGCAAGCAGCTGTAATAGTCACAGATTTTACATCTTGTTTGGTGTAAACCAATAACAACTGCGGAAGATAAACTTAAAAAACCTCACAAATTTGGTCTTCATCTAAACGGACCTGAAGATGTGCCATCCTGCAACTATACTGATTCATTGTAGAGGTCGGGATTAGCTTTAAAGAATAACTAAGTCTTGTAGCTCATTGATATGGTCCTTTTCCAGTTACCACAGAGTATTATCCACTAATCCTCCTTGATAGCATATTATATAATGGCTGAGTGGAACCTTGTCATTTGATTGGTGCTTTGTATGTCACATGACATGGATTATTCATCCCATTTGTGTTGCATTGCATTTAGAGTGCAATTTGGTTCCATTTAGAGTGCAAATTTAGTTCCATACGTTTGGTACCATTGCACTCTGCACACACACACACACACACACACACACACACACAATGCGTGCACGCAAACACAAAACAAATCCACTGCACTGTCTGGAGGCTGTTAGAATGAAAAGCTGAATTAATTGCTGATGTGATTTTTTCGCGGCACTGAGGATGTACAGTCTTTTTTTTTTTGTAGTACACACGCACACAGACACCGACCTGGTTGTGTGAGCGCGCATGCTCGCACACACGTGCAACAACACAAGCGAGACTGACTGTGCTAATTCTTGTAACGCACACACACACACACACACACACACACACACACACACACACACACACACACACACACACACACACACACACACACACACACACAAAATCCACTCCACTGTAAGCTGTCTGGATGCATGAAGAACTGTTCACATGAAAAGCTGATGTGATTTTTGGCTGGACTGGGGAACCACAGTCTTTTTCTTTTTTTTATGGAAGTCTGAAGTCAGTGCACAGCATCACTGGACTACACGTCACAATTTGGACTTTAGCAGCAGTGAAACACAAAAATGTTCTGTTGCTTATAAATTAATAAAATATCAAATGACAAGGATCTATTTTAGCTGTTATATAAAACAAATAATGAATGTTTTTACATTCTTTCAATGGAACGAATACTTAATTCAGTGAAAGCTGGAACAAACCATTCAACTCGGTTTCAACAATTTGCACTCTAAATGCAACGCAACACAAATGGGACGAATAATCCATGTCACGTGACATACAAAGCACCAATCAAATGACAAGGATCCACTTAGTCGTTATATAAAGATAGACAAACACATTCACACCTACAGTGAATTCATTGTTTCCAATTCACATAACCTGCATGTCTGTGGAAGTTGGAGCATCCGGAGGAAACCCACGCAAACACAGGAAGAACATGCAAACTCCACAAAGAAAGGATCAGGTGGAACACAATTCTACAACCTTCTTGCTGTGAGACATCTTTTGGAATGTATACGTTAAAGGCTTTAACCAAAATGTCTTTTCTGCACCACAACATATTTTCTCCATTATTTCTGTGGGAACCAATGGCTCAGGGTTTTGTTGATGCCACGCTCATATAGACTGCTGTAATAGTGATGAGCAATCGGTGTGAAAGAAAGAGAAAGCTTGAGAATGGAGAAGGAAAGAGAGGTGGGCAAAGGTGAAATGACACTTTCAAATACTATCGTCATCCATAACTAATGTGGCAAATTCACATGCACATGTAACCCTCCATCATGCGCTCTCCAGTTGGCCTGTCCATGTGCGTATTATCACTGTAACCCTGTATCTTCCAAAGGTTCTGTACGCACTCATTTTTCAGCCCTGTAATGATGCTGCTTGTGTTTCTAACAACTCTATGATTCAACAGCTACAATTTCACAAAGCGTAATTTCAGTGGGAAAAACAATGTGATTACCGTAGTAGCACTCTATAATTACCACTAATCGCCTACAGTTTTCAGGTCAGAATCAAGTTATTACAGCCATATGAGAGGTGCAGTGTGTGCGTGTGTGTGTGTGCATGTATGAGAGATGAGGGGATTGGAACATATGTGACTGCAGTTTTCCCAAATGTATTATGCATTATCCTGATGGAACCTACGGGGCAGCATTATTTCTGAGTAGCTGTCTTATTTCTGTCCATCTGTTTCCTTCTGTTTGCCGTGCTTTGGAAGATTTAAAAAAAAAATGTATTACTCCAAAAATCAGTTGCTGGTTGTTGCAAAATCTGAATTCTTTCTACGGCAATGACAGGAAGGTCTGACGGGGTCACGTCTTGCTAATTTAAAATATGAAAATGCAACAGGTAGGTGTGGGTGTTTGTGGCAGATGAATATATCAGATTATGTTTCCACCACAATGTGCAGTTTTCAACTTTTATTCTTCTCTGTCTACAACAGTGATGCATCCACCCAAATCATTCCAATCAACCACAACAGCAACTTCCTTCACTAACAAGCTTGCTCTTTCAGACCTTCTTTCTCTTATTATTTCTATGTGTTTGTGTTGGCACACACAAATATACCCAATCTGCAGTAATCAATTGTTCATTTATCAACCAAACTGGGTATGTGTATGGTAGGAGCAACAGTTTAATAGCTGTCAACACACAAATAAGGCGAATCTGTCGTCAATTTGTCCAGTCGAGGGACTGTTTTCTTATAACTCTGAAATGATTACAACTGAAGCTTTGTGCAGCCTTTAAAATATGTACACTTCAGATGTACAGCTGTTCACTGTTTCTTTTAGATAAAAAATCATGGTCCTCAATGGTAACCACTCAGTTAGACAACTGATCGAACATCAGTGATTGAAAGTATCTATCTGCCACAGTAAGCTGAAATGTGGACATCCCCCACACTTTCTGCAGCCCCTGTGTACCTCAACACTGAGGCACCTGCATGCAGAAGAAGCATCCCATGTGGCATCCGTCATAATGCTGAATACTCCTCTTGTGAGGCTCTGTAAGTAACCATACAAAGTCATTGCAACTGTACCCAAGGATCCCCCAAAGAGAACAAGTACTCGAGACTTCCAGGCATTACCTTAGGTCACAAATTCATTGTCTAAGGCCTGTATCTCACTGGGCTGCAACAACCTCCGAACAGCATCTGCAATGAAATTTGTGTATTTAGGCATGGGGTTCACAGCTGTTCACTCTCCGCTCACCTCAGTCGTGGGGTGGCACCAGTGCATTGCTTGATTTTTTTTTTTAATAGACCAAAAAATTTGTGTGAGAAACTTCCTCGCCAAATCATCAGGAGGGCACCTTTTACCCCTTACTACTTTCCACAAATCAAAAAGTGCGCAGCATGTGGGACAACTTGTGAGAATGTTGACATACACTTTCCCTGTAATATGATCGGAGAGGAACAGCACTTCTGAAAGCGGCCAAACGAGTCCACGCACCTGCCGTGCACACAGAGGAACCGTGCTACCTAATGGAACTAAGTTTTATCTGTGGCCCACCTGTGAACGCACAGTCCGGCTGTGCATGCATGGTGGATGCGTTGTGTCCAACACCAGAGGAGCCGCACAAAACAGATTTATTGTACTTTTCTCATTTAATGTATTTATTTTTCTGAGGACCACAGTCTAATTGTGCCAGACTGGCAGAAAACAATCATGGATCCAGGGCCAGTGGTCTTAACCTGTGTGGACAATGTGGATGAGGCGATCCAGATTTATTGATTTTATTTTTATTGTCTGTGAGGACATCAATGTAAGTTGAGACACGCAGCTCCTGGACATCATTCCTTAAGTCCGCAAGTGGTTGTTCACACTTTTCTTCTTGTTTATTTAATTATTATTTCTTATTATTATTTATAGTGCTTTTTCTGCCTAAGATCATGGGAATTTTCACAGCCCCTTTCACAATGTAAACGTCCATATCAATCCTGAGCTCTGTGTGCACAAACATGTCACCATTTCAGCCATGCCAGTGGTGCTGAATATACATGAGAGTGCCGCACAGCATCTACGCACAAATCCCTGCGCCTGCAAAGACCACGCCAGTGCCACTCAACTTTTGTGTATGTGCTGCGCAGTATGTGTGTGGACTGCTCGAGGTTTGTGGCCATATTTTCCCACCACTCCAAAAAGCATTCAGTGGACAATCGCATGCCATGCGCACATTTGTCAGGAGGACCGGTTCAATGAGATTCCCCATTAGAAGATCATTGCCTTTTCACATGATTTTGTGTCTCTGCCTCCGCTCCACCAGTCACAGCCCAGTGAGATACTAACCTAAGTCTCACAGTCATACAGTAGGTCGGGAGGCATCAGGACCCAAAAGACTTGGACCTTCATTTTCCTGCACAGACACTGGCATTGCCTTACAGTTTTTTCTCGCAAACTCATGACTCATGACATCTTCCTAGGCATCTCTTGAAAAGCAGAGGACCCAGAGACATTCATTTATCTCACCACTGCTGAGATAAATGAATAAATGTGTCTCAATTTATGGTCTAAACTGTTATATTCACCATCAAAGTTGGCAAATACAAAACCTGTAATGTTCGTCAGCGTTCACGCCTCTGTGAGATACTTGCTTTAGTTTATGAGCTTATCCACAGATTCCATAGTATGAAGCAGATGAGAGTCTACAACGCCAGTCTCATCTCCGACAATGCAGATGAAGTATCTTGTCCACACACACACACACACACACACACACACACACACACACACACACACACACACACACACACACACACACACACACACACACACACACACACACACACACACACACACACACAGGGTTTGGACAACTAATGAAAATCACTGGTCGACGAGTCAGGTACCATTAGTCATTTAGTCATTGACTAGTTAAATGGTGAATGGACTGCATTCATATAGTGCTTTTCCATCTGCATCAGACACTCAAAGTGCTTTACAGTTATGTCTCACATTCACTCATTCACACAAGCACACCGATGTCAGGGTGCTGTCATACAAGGCGCTCACTACACTACGGGCCTAAGGCGATAGCTGAACGAAGGAAGAAAAGTCACAAATTGGCGAGAAAAAGTGGACAAATGAGCCTGCACTTTTCCCATCTTCAATAAGCCTTCAAAATCAAAACTAACAAAAGAAAAACAAAGTGAACGGCGACCTTGACGCTTTTGAACAAAATCAAAATGAAACATTCATGATGACGTGACTTGACAGAGGGTATGAGACAGAGCGCCAGCCTGTGGTTATTTCTGCAGCCACTCTGCACTCTCCACAGCACCTGCGGGCACGAGAACTGGTTGTCTTGACAACAGATTTGTCTTTGCTGGAATGTGCGTGCGCACACACACACATCCCAGCTGCACACACATCCCAGCCATAAATGGCTGTGCGCCGCAGCCATTCGTTTTGGTTTCGGTGTCCTTCGTTAGTGTCATGTGACGGGGGCTTAACACACACACACACACACACACACACACACACACACCTTCCGACTCATTGACCTTTTTTATTTTTTTTAAAAACCTGATGGATTTGAATCATGTGTGCTTGCATGAGCAAACCTTGAACCTTCGTGCGCATGCGTGAACTTTTTCACGCCTGTCATTTCCTGGTAAGCAGCCTTTGCGTGAGGTGTGTGTCGTGCGCTCGGCGGATTTTCATTCCAAGGATAAAGACGGAACAACTGGAGCAGCGCCGCATCAAATTTTGCCAGAAACTGGGCGACAGCCAGGTGGAAACCATTCGGATTATTCAGATGGCTATTGGTGACTTTTCAGTCGTGTGACTATCCGAGAAATTGTGGAAGAGCTGGGCATGTCACAGCATGTCCTGTGAGACTTCAACACGGAGGTGCTTTTGCGCCACCATCAGCAGCAGCATGAATTTCACCGTCACTCTTTTCATGGCTAAATCTTCTGTCACAGTGGAATGTGCCAAAAAAAGTGCTGATGTCCACCTCTTCCGCAATTTCTCGGACAGTCACACGATGGTCCCACATCACCACAGCGTTCACTTTGGAAATGATCTGGTCATTTCAGCATGTTGATGACCGACCGGAGCGTGGCTCACTTTTCACCGTTGTGCGGACGTCTTTAAAATGGTTGTACCACTCCTTAATCTGTGTGATGCCCATAGTATCGTCACCGAAAGCTGTCTGAATAATCCGAATGGTTTCCACCTGGCTGTTGCCCAGTTTCTGGCAAAATTTGATGCGGCGCTGCTCCAGTCGTTCCGTCTTTTTCCTTGGAATGAAAAAACGCCGAGCGCACGACACACACCTCACACAAAGGCTGCTTACCAGAGAATGATGCAATTGACAGGCGTGAAAAAGTTCACGCATGTGCACGAAGGTTCAAGGTTTGATCATGCAAGCACACGTGATTCAAATCCATCAGGTTTTTGAAAAAGTAAAAAGGTCCGATACTTTTCGAACAGACCTCCTATGTCCAAGAGATGTAAGACCAGGTACAAGAACTCTTTTATGCCCACTGTCATTAGGATTTTAAACACTATCATATGAGTGGTTTTTAACTAGGTTTTCTTATTATTTTATGTTGTATTATTATGTCTACTGTTTGGTGAGTTTTCATGCCATATTTAAGATCATGTTATGTTTAAGTTTATGTATGTATGAATGTGTTCTTTCTGCTGGCTGCACAACAAATTGCCCCTTTGGGGTTAATAAAGGCACCTCGATGCCTTGCTGCTCATGTGAAGAGAAAGAAGTACTAAGTGCTTACTTGTGTGACAAGATTTTTACTTGGAAAAAAAAAATGTGAAGACATTTCAAATTTTATAAACTGATGAAAAAAGAGGTGAGGTATCACACACCACAATGTTACAAAAGTTTAACAGTGCCCACAACATTTGCACATCCCTGTAAATCCCCCATCACATGGCACTAACAAAGGACACCGAAGCAAAAATGAAACAACAAATCTGGACTTACGTTGACTTTCGGAGAGATTGCTTAACCATCGTCCAGTTTTGTTTCTGTAGCTGGCGCTTTGTTAGAATTTTCAAACTGCTGAAACATGTGAACGAATCCCGACGACAACTTCAATTCGTCTGTATTCCGTTTTGCTTTCTGTCTTGACGGTTCCTCATTGTTTGCGTAGTTCCGCAGCATTCCGTTTGATTGTCCTCCAACTTCATCCAACCATCCAAGCCTGACGCCTTGCACGAACATTAACGATATCTGAACGGATCAATAGCTAAAGATCAGACAAGCTGAATGTGACTCGTCCATATTTTCGACAAAAAGCAACATTTTCATACAGAAACAATCATGGCAAGAATGTTTAATCAACTACTTTAACTATTTACACCTGTTTTTTTGTGAAGACAGACACAGCTCTCGCACGTGCAGATGCTGTGGAGAGCGCACGTTGGCTGCAGAAATGATCACAGATGGGTGCTCGGTGTGATACCCGCTGCCAAGTCACGTCATCATGAATGTTGTTTTGATTTTTTTTAAAGTGTCAAAGTCGCCGTTCACTTCGTTTTGGGTTATGTTTCATTCTTTTATGCGCTCTGCATTCGCAGGCTTTTCGGTGATGGGAGAAGTGCAGGCTCATTTGTCCACTTTTTCTCAACGATTTGTGACTTTGGGACTTTTATTCCTTCCTTCAGCGACCGCCGTGTGCCATGTGACGGGCCTTAAGTCGTGCCTAATGAGAGAAAGAATGAGTGTGATCAGCACAGGAGATTTGTGGTGCATCTGTCAGGCAGTCTGTCTAAATAAAAAGCTGTCTTTTAGATTGGAAATTGAACAGACGGGGAAGCTGACCGATGTGCTAACTTAATTCATAGAGATGACTGACAGGTGTCGCTTCAGTTTGGCGGTGGCCTGAGTGTGATGTTGAGAGCAGAGTGGCATTCTGTGAATAATGCTGGCGAAGGCAGCAGGAGAGAAGAAGATGGAGGAGGGAGAGGAGGTGGCAGAGAGCATGTCAGAAAGAATCCTGTGTTTTTGTGAGATGCAAAAAAAAAACAAAAAAACCCAGAGGTTTGTCAGTTTGTCTCAGGCCCGAACAGCCTGGTCATATCGACAGCTTTAATAATAACCTCTGGCTGTCAGAAAGAGACGTGAACAAGCAGAACAACACCATCAGGCCTGTGTGTGCACATACCCAATCTTTCAGCTCATGTGCATGCAGAGATGCTGAAAGCACGCCCAGTTTGTTGCACACTACCACTGCACAGTGGCAGTGTCATCTGAAAAGTACAGAGTCAAAAGTTCACAGTGGCCACAGGCGCAACCTGCGTTCAAGACACAGTGAACATGTGAGGCGATGGCCAAGCCTCCCAACCTGACTAACCGTGCAGAAGGTTGGCATGTGCAAAAATAGCACCTCCTCTCTTTCGGTGGCAGTTTATGCCCAGCTAGCTAAATCTCTCTAAGCTCGCCTCAGGTGCACTGGGAATTGAAGTTATGTGCCGTTTTACTGGCAGGGGTGGGGAGACGTGTCAGCGAAACTCATCTCAAGAAAATTGGAGAAAGAGTACGTGTCAAGCCATTTTAACCCAGCGCTGGCGTGTGTGATGACATCCAGCGGAATACAGCTCTGGCTGGCATATATGCAACCATGAAATCACCCGAAGTGCATACAAGACCCAGAGAAATGTCCACAAATGCAGAGCCAACTGGCAGTAAGTGTAACTTGAAGACATAAAACAAGAGCGGATAACCACCAGATCACACCACAGTCTATCCTGACGGTTCTGAACGCATGTGTGTTGTGGATTAATTGCAGCATTTACATAACTGTGATTTCATGTAATGGTGACTTGTTTGCCTTAAATATGTTAACACTATGAGGAAACAGCACAGGTTTGATAGTTTTTGCAATCATGAAACACTTATAAAAGGTAGTTTATTAATAGCCTAAAAGCACTGCACTGATGTGCCCATTCCAACAGTGGGCTAAATTATTTATTTATTTATTTATTTATTTTTAATGAAAAAACCTTAAAACGTGGTCAGTACTCTTCACTGGGGTGAACACAGGTGCCTCTGCTCGTGTATTATATTAGGATAGACTATGTGCAATAATATCAGTTATCAAGTTGTGCACCCTGAGGGTGTATGGTTTTCTTCAGGGTGTATAAAGCCATATTCATTGGTGAACAACTTGATAAAGATTTTATCATATACCTATAAATGATAAATGTTCTATGGTTTTCTGAAGGGTGTAAAAACCCATATTCAATGGTGAACAACTTGATAATGATTTTATCATATACAGTGGTCCCTCGTTTATCGCGGGAGTTACGTTCTAAAAATAACCCGCAATAGGTGAAATCCGTGAAGTAGTCAGCGTTATTTTTTACAATTATTATAGATGTTTTAAGGCTGTAAAACCCCTCATTACACACTTAACAACTTCACATTTTCTCACTTTTCTCTCCTGTGTAAACACACAAAGTTCAAAGCTTAGTAGAAAAAAAAAATAGAACATTTTCCTATAAATAATTATGATGGCTTTTTCGAACTAACGAATTTTAACGATCAACCTACGAGGTTGGACACGTAAGAAATTATTAATAGTGACTCACTAGTATTTCACAGTTCCTCTGACCGTGCCGCTTTGTCGTGGCGCCGCTCCGCTGTCCAGATTGGCTGATTACCAAGGCAACATTCATTTTGTGGGTTTTACTTGGGTGGTATGAAAAATATTACCCGTCTGCAAAAAGGGTGTATTGCTATTTATTCTTTAGGGTTTTATCCAATCATATTGGAGTATCCTTTAGAGGTATATGATAATATTACATATTAAGGACTCAATGGCACGTTGTCCAATGTACAACCATTGATTCGTCCAGATGACAGGATCCCTTTTATGCAACTGGGGTTTGATTTAGGATTTGGAAATTTGGAGTCTCTGGGACTCTCAGATTCCACTTGAAATAGATGCTGTAATAAAACACCTAAACCAAAGTTAGCCTGCGAGCTTTAACTTGTTCAGTAATTCTGAGAAGGGGTGTGTTTGGGCTTCATTTGTCCCACCTAGGTCATACATGGTCCTGCTCATGCTCCACCTCTTTATCCATTTTTGGGATGGCTGGGACTTTCGCAGAGTAATCACTGCTGACCTAGCAACATCTATAGCCTCATTATTGGGCGGGACAGTGGCTTAGTGGTTAGATCACAGCAAGAAGGTTGTGGGATCGCCTCCCGCCCTTGCTGTGTGGAGTTAGCATGTTCTCCCCATGTCTGTGTGGGTTTCCTCCAGGCATTCTGTTTTCCTCCCACAATCAAAAACATGCTTATTTAGGGTCTGATCCTCTCTCTGTCCCTGACCAAGGCAGAGTCTCTACATCTGGAGTTGATACCCGGGCGCCGGACTGTGGCTGCCCACTGCTCCTAGAGGTTGGATTGTGTCTAACTGTAATTAGGATGGGTTAATTAAATGCAAAAGACAAGATTTCATTTATGTATGTATATATGCACAATGACAATAAAGGCTCTATTCTATTCTATTTGATCTTCAGAGCCACTGTTCAGAAAACCTGTGGGTGACGTCATGAAGGGTTTGTCCAGTATATATATATATATATATATATATATATACACGAGCAATCTTTGGTGAAATATATGAGGTGTTTTGAACATGTATTGGAACACATTTTTAACCCCTTAAGCCCTAGAGCCTATTTCACCAGAATCACATACCCATACATTATGATTTATTTCTCAGCTTGTAAAAGGTCAAAAATGCAAAAGTTTGGATCAGCTAAAAGACAGGTCCTAGGGGATGTTGTGGATGCAAAAACAAATGAAACTAAATAATACTTGGTAGGAGTAAATGAGGGGTTTTTTTTTCCCCAAAAAATGAATTCCGATTTATGTCTTTATTTGCTTGGCGTTTCAGCTGTGGTTAGTTGATATGTGATTGAAGTGGATACTTTTGTAGAGGAGACTTCGCTTGACATTTTGATGTATAATAAGTGTATGTTGGTGTCAGCAGTGGTTAGTTATGAGTGTTCAAATGTTCCAAAACAGGGCAAGCCCCCAAATGTGGGGACTGTAGGGTTTAAGAGGTTAAAGTACCTCTTCCAATCTTTTACATCTTACAGTGTGTTGGAGTTCTTGCCTTGATGTGGTTTAAAAATAAAGAGAAGAAAAGATGCATGACAGTGTGTTGCACACCTACAGTCGCTGTTGTTGCTCTTTTTGTTTCTTTCTTTGTGAATAAGGAGCCAAAAAATCAGTGTGAATAAGGGATTAAATAAGACCTGAAAGTGTTCGGAACACAGTTTACATTTGTTATGTGTCCATTTAAGTTCATTGTGTAATATTGGCTGCAATTTGTTGCAATTCAGTTCCATTGTGAAAACTTAATGAATACCATCCATCTCCTCAGAAGCATTTGCCTGATCATTGTTGCACACTATAGATCCCAGTGGCAGCTAATTTCAGAGGTTCTCTGCGAGAAAAGTGATAGTGTTCAACATGCAGCCATGAAAACGAAGCGACAGTATTATATCCGAGAGAAATATTATGTTTAATGAGAGCGCAGTTCAGGAAGTGCAGTTCAGTAAAAGCTCATGGGTGTTTATTAAGTTTAAAATTATTTTGGCAATCACGAGTTTTCTCATCGCATCCTTTAGGCTTCTTCCATATGGTACCGTTGCATCTTTCACAATTCATACTTCACACATTCTACTACATCTTCCTGTAATGGCTCTCAAGAAAGCTGTGCTGATGATAATCTCACCAGATGGCATACGCGGTAAAACAGTGGAGGCAGCTTCTTTCCTTCATTTAAATATGGCTCTCTCTGCAGGGACTGTGGCTTTGGACTGGAGAATCTTTACCAAAACGTATACAGGTACATGCAGATTATTTCCCACTATGTTGCAGTGCAAATCCAACAAACAATTGTTTTTCTTTTTTTTACTTAAATTATATTTGTTTTAAATGTCTTGATGTGTTATTTAATTAAATGGGATCTCACAAACATCCATGTAAGTTTTGATGGCCTCAGATGGAAACCACTTGGAAGAAGAATAAGTTGCACTTGCTTGACCGGCCACTTGAGGCTGGCAACAACAGCGAGCAGGTTCCCATAGAAACCCATGTTTAAATGTCCAAATTTAGAGCAGAAATAAACATGTTCCTAGCCTGTTACCAAAAAAAAAACAAAAAAAAAAAAACAATTTTGCTCTCCAGTTTCCTCCATCATTTTTAATGTAGACACCAAAGTGAAGAGTTATGAGAACCACAATGCAGTCCAAAAATATTATTTACTAAATACCTGAAGAGAGGTTAGGCTGTTAGCTTAGCTTCTCCGTAACCTGAAGATGATGAGTGTGTTTGGGATTCATTTGTCTTACCCAGGTCATGCAGGGCATCGCCTATGTTCCCTATGTTGGGCTTCAACAACAGTGACAGCTTTGGCCGTTTGTCATCTTCTTGTCCTCATTTTTATGACTTTTTCATTTACCTTTTGAAAGGTATGCATGCACAACTGTGAGACATTTTCATGATTTCCTTGATGTATCAGTTACATTATTTGATGTTCAATACCAGAGATGACATTTTTTTGTGGCGTGTGTGCATGAATGGCCATTTGTGTCACTAACACACCTAAATGAGAAATGTCATGAGTTTCCTTAATCTCGTTGTTGTTGCACTTGTAATGACAATGACAATAAATCTCATCCATCCATCCATCCTTTGTAAAGAAAATATTGTATATATTAGTTCCTCTGCTGAGTGTTGGTGTATATTCTGTGACAGACTCCAACACATAACCAAAATGCATCTCCTGAATAGTGTTTGGTAACTGTAATCAAACTGTAAAAAATTAAACTTGACACATTATGATGAGTGTCAAATTCTCAAGAAAATTAAATGATAATTTTAATGACACAAAATTGAAAATAATTTAAAAAAACAAACTAAGTCAGTATGTTAAATAATTCTAAAATTATGTTGTTCAAACCAACACAAAACACACATTTCAACTAAATTATCTAAATAAAATAAAAAACAACAAACATAAAAGCCTAACTTCAGCATGTGAAACATTTAATATAAAAATGACAACCATTATTCCTGAGACAAGTCAGGGGATGCTTATGTGAGCATTTCCAAATAAATGAATATATTATGTACTCGAAGTTCTTTTACAATAATTAATTTATGCAAAAGTATATTACACTGTGGTAAATTTGTCAAAGTTCAGTTGTTCTCAAACACTGACTAGTAAACTAGTGAGGGAAGCCCCCAATACACCTGTTATAACTTAAGTATAACTTAAGTATAACTTAAGACGATTGAATTACCGATTGATATATCAAGTTTCTTGCTTCACATGTTATTGCTTCATCACAGACTGAAACACAAAAGAATTTTACTCAATGAAAAATGATCAAATATGGGATTGATTCCACCATGTGCCTTCTGGCAAACTGTAATATTTTTGTTCTTTGTTTTGAACTTGAAAGTGAGCTTATGCACAGTTGCGCACCCAAATGAAAAAAAAAACATTCTATGGTGCTTGAATTCAACTAGCAGAAATTCCCTCTGATTAGAATGCATATTGTAAAAGATAAAATTAAATACAGTCACCATATTATATCAGTCAGAAAATTAACTGTTTTATAAAGAAGGTCAATACTGGCCATGGGTTCTGTCATTTCTTGTGGAAAAGCAGAAGTAAGTTGAAGAAATCATAACATTGTAGAAAGAAACAGATGTAAGATCAAATCCAGTGATATAATTCAAATATACTCAACAAAAATATAAACGCAACACTTTTGGTTTTGCTCCCATTTTGTATGAGATGAACTCAAAGATCTAAAACTTTTTCCACATACACAATATCACCATTTCCCTCAAATATTGTTCACAAACCAGTCTAAATCTGTGATAGTGAGCACTTCTCCTTTGCTGAGATAATCCATCCCACCTCACAGGTGTGCCATACCAAGATGCTGATTAGACACCATGATTAGTGCACAGGTGTGCCTTAGACTGCCCACAATAAAAGGCCACTCTGAAAGGTCCAGTTTTATCACACAGCACAATGCCACAGATGTCGCAAGATTTGAGGGAGCGTGCAGTTGGCATGCTGACAGCAGGAATGTCAACCAGAGCTGTTGCTCGTGTATTGAATGTTCATTTCTCTACCATAAGCCGTCTCCAAAGGCGTTTCAGAGAATTTGGCAGTACATCCAACCAGCCTCACAACCGCAGACCACGTGTAACCACACCAGCCCAGGACCTCCACATCCAGCATGTTCACCTCCAAGATCGTCTGAAACCAGCCACTCGGACAGCTGCTGAAACAATCGGTTTGCATAACCAAAGAATTTCTGCACAAACTGTCAGAAACCGTCTCAGGGAAGCTCATCTGCATGCTCGTTGTCCTCATCGGGGTCTCGACCTGACTCCAGTTCGTCGTTGTAACCAATTTGAGTGGGCAAATGCTCACATTCGCTGGCGTTTGGCACGTTGGAGAGGTGTTCTCTTCACGGATGATGCGAAGGAGATGTGTTGCACTGCATGAGGCAAATGGTGGTCACACCAGATACTGACTGGTATCCCGCCCGAATAAAACAAAACTGCACCTTTCAGAGTGGCCTTTTATTGTGGACAGTCTAAGGCACACCTGTGCACTAATCATGGTGTCTAATCAGCATCTTGATATGGCACACCTGTGAGGTGGGATGGATTATCTCAGCAAAGGAGAAGTGCTCACTATCACAGATTTCGACTGGTTTGTGAACAATATTTGAGGGAAATGGTGATACTGTGTATGTGGACAAAGTTTTAGATCTTTGAGTTCATCTCATACAAAATGGGAGCAAAACCAAAAGTGTTGCGTTTATATTTTTGTTGAGTAGTTTATATTTTTGTTCAGTATAGATAGATAGATGACAGTTTTTTTTATAGAAATGTATAGAAAATGTAACTATTCCTGCTGTGGTTTATTGTGTTCAGGTGGAAACAGTGTTGGCCAATCATATCGTAGAAGTTCCGACTTTCATATCTGAGACTGATTAATGGTTGTTTAAATTAAAGTTCCTCTTGTTTAAACCAGGTGGTGCCCCTATAATTAAATATCATTCCAATTAAATATTGCTTTACTAATGTGGCCTGACTTAACCTGGGTCCTGTATATCTCTGAGATAAAAACAATGTCAGACAAAATTATTCATGACAAAATGTCTTCATAAATTATCCCATCACATTTATATTAATGCAAACCACGCTAGTGCCAGGGAGATGTTCACTGCACGGTTCAAGGTCTGACAAAAGTACACCAGTTAGGAACAGGACACTAAAATATACATGGAAGAATGAGTAAAGTCAAAGTTTAAAACATAACACTTTGCCCTGGAAAAGAAAGTTCCATTAAACACCTAGTTGGATTTTCTTTCTTTTTATTTATTTTTTTAAATCTTTGCAATTGTCACACAGTGGGTGGAAACCATTCCAACAACACTTTAGGGATTGTGCAGGCTGCAGGGATTTATCAAGCTTGAATGAATAGCTATTCAAAAAATATCAAGAGGTCAGACACTAACAACACTTGGGCAACGCATTATTCCTGTACACGAACAGCGATAAGTTGGTTTGTTGCCATGGAAATGTGACATGCCAAAGCAACCGCTATTGCTAAGAATGACAATTAGGTATCCTTTTATGGCTGTGTCTGACAATACACTTTTTAAGGACAGTGTTCTGCAGGCACAAAGAGAGAGGGAGATTAAATTCAGCTTTAACTCATCAGCATTGTGACAAAAAAAAAGTTCTTCCACATAACTAAGGCAGCGAGTGAAATAAGTTTTATAAGGCTTCATAACTCACTGACACATTCACAACATCTCTCCCTAGAGGAACAGAAGAGGTTTAAGTCTAACTGTGGAAGCAGACCATAAAAAAGCCTCTTTTCCCCTTTCTGTCCTCTCAACATTCCCTTTCCATTGCTATAAAACCCACTTTTTCTGAAAGAAATAACCCGCTAAGTGCCTAGGAGGACACATCAGTAAAAGACAAGTCCAGATCAGAGGAATTCTGTCTCACAATCTTCAAATGACATGATAACAGGAGCAATCACAGATTTCTGACATCCGCCAATCCACGTACAGATCACCTCCAACATTTGGAGGAGTCTTCCATGCCCTAATATCTATCTGTGGTGCAAATTTGGTGAGAATCTGTGGAGTAGTTTTGAAGTAATACTTCACAGCCTATATAAAGAGAAATCGTAATCCAGAATCTGGATCCGGATCCAGATCACCTCCAAAATTCAGTGGAGTCTTCCATGCCCTAATAGCTATCTTTAGTGCAAATTTGATGAGAATCCGTTAAGTAGTTTTCACGCAATCCTTCAAAGCCAATATAAAGTGAATTCTTGATCCAGAACCCAGATCTGGATCACCTCCAATATTCAGTGGAGTCTTCCATGCCCTAATATCTACCTTTGGTGCAAATTGCCCCAATATCTGTCTGTGGTTCACATTTAGTGAGAATCCTTGAAGTCATTTTGAAGTAATCCTTGAAGTAATCCTTCAAAGCCTATATAAAGGGAAATCTTGATCCAGAATCTGGACCTGGATCACCTCGACAATTGAGTGGAGTCTTCCATGGCCTCATATCAATCTGTCTTGGAAATTTGGTGATAATCAATGAAGTAGTTTTGATGTATTCCTTCAAAGAGTATATAAAGTGAAATCTTGATCCAGAATCCGGATCCGGATCACCTCCAAAATTTTATGGCGTCATCCATGGCCTAATATGTGTCTGTGGTGCAAATTTGGTGAGAATCTGTCAAGAAATTTTTATGTAATCCTTCAAAGCTAATATAAAGTATCATTACAGTGAGTATTACTACGTCCTTGGCAGACATAATAGGGTGATTCTATGGTAACGGAATTATAACGACGGGAAAATGTGGCCATATTTTAGCTCCCCATTAAAAATGTGCTCCGATTGTAATTCCATTACCATTGAATCGCCCAATAATAGTCACTGAAGTGATATCATCCCCAAGAGGCCAATCTATGGAGATAATGTGTCATCCTCAACATACAGCAACATGATGCGTTAGTATCAGTACATGTCCTGCCGATGATTACACAGAAGACATGCTGAAAAACAAACTTGTTGCAATTTGTCCTTCTGGAGAAGTTCCTTTGGAACAGCATGTATTTTTTTTTTTTTTTTTTTGTGACATGCCTTTCATGGGATTATGGATTTATATTTGCACAGACTTAAAGAGGTCAGGGAACAGTGAGTCTTTGAACGCACTGCCCAGCACATACCTTTACAAACCTACTCTGGTCATATTCACTCCTGTGAAAAGAAATTGCCCACCACTCACTTCACAAATAACACAATCTGCATTGTATTTTAATTTTAGTTCATCTTGCAACCTGGCATAAATGTAAGTGAGCAGCCTAATTTACATTCAAGTGGAAATGATTTACAGCAGGTTAAAAAGTATTGGAAATGTCACAATTTTTCTCAGTAAATATATTTCTGAAGGTGTAACTGACATGCAGTTTTGATCAGATGTCGGTAACAACAGAGTAATCCAAATTGATAGAAATCAAAACAAATAAGCTAGAAATCAAATTATGTGTTATAAAATGCAATGACACAGAAAAAAGTATTGAACACACTTACTGAAATTTATTTTATGCTTTGTACAAAAGCATTAATAAATAATTGACACCTTCAAGACACCTCCTGTATGGACAAACTAGTTGCATGCTCAGGTGTGATTCTGGCCCGTTCTTCCACACAAACAGTCTTCAGTCAAATATTGGAGGTTCCATGGACCTCCAGGTGATCGACTGGGCCATCGTAGCAGCTTTATTTTCATTCTCTGAAACCAATGGAGAGTTTCCTTGGCTGTGTGTTTGGGATCACTGTCTTGCTGAAAAGTCCACCCCCGTTTCATCTTCATCATACTGGTAGATGGTAGCCGATATCAAGAATGTCTTGGTACATTTTTCCATTCATCCTTCCTTCAATTATATGAAGTTTGCCATTGCCCAATGCTGAAAAAACAGTCCCACACCATGATGTTCCCACCTCCAAACTTTACTGTTGGTATGGTGTTTTGGGGTGACATGCAGCGCCATTTGACCTCCAAACATGGTGTATATTATGGCATCTAAAGAGTTAAATTGTGGTCTCATCTGATCAGACTATGTTCTCCCAGTATTTCACAGGCTTGTCTAAATGTTGTGCAGCAAAATTGAAATGAGCTTCAACATACATTTTTTTCACCAGTGGAGTTTTGCGTGGTGCATGTTCACACAGGACATGGTTGTTGAGTGCATTGCTTATTGTTTTCTTTGAAACAATTGTACCTGCTAATTCCAGCTCTTTCTGAAGCTCTCCACAAGTGGTCCTTGGATCTTGGACATCTCTTGTGATAATTCTTTTCATTTCTCTGTCAGAAATATTTTGAGGAGCACCTAGTCATGGCCGGTTTATGGTGAAGTGATGTTCTTTCCACTTCCGAATTGTCCCCAACAGTGCTCACTGGGACATTCAGAAGTTTAGACATCGTTCTGTAACTAATGCCATCAGTATGTTTTGCAACAAGATGGTTGTCAAGATCTGGACAGAGCTCTTTGCTTTTAACCCATGTTTCTTGTGTGAACCCTTGTTAATGAGACATCTTTTTATAGGCCATCAGCTGAAACTGAACCATTTATTAATTTGCACTGACAAGGAGCAGGATTGCTTCATAATTACTACTACATTTTAGCTGGTGTTTTGGCTTTTGGTGCCTTTTTGCAAGGTCTTTGTGTGTGGATTACTTGGGTTGATACTGACATCTTGTGAAAATTCCATGTCTATAGAACCTTTAGAAATATATTTACTGAGAAAAATGGTGATGTGGTTAATCATTATTTTAGTTGTATGTCATGATTACATTCGATGATTCACTTTTGTGGATCATGATTCATCCAGACATCACAATTTTTTGTACATTTTCACAATATTCAACAAAGCTACTATTACCACAGACCACAGTTTACATGTTTTTATGTCCCGCCTGAGTATGCAGTTAATTGAGCCCCCCGCAAATAAATAGTTCAATCATTTGTCAAAAATGAGAGATCAGCTTTTGC
Organism: Thalassophryne amazonica; assembly: GCF_902500255.1. Lineage (NCBI taxonomy): Eukaryota > Metazoa > Chordata > Actinopteri > Batrachoidiformes > Batrachoididae > Thalassophryne > Thalassophryne amazonica. The sequence continues at coordinate 53,520,952 of NC_047106.1, forward strand.
ATATAGTTGGGACATTTGAACATTAATTACTGAAATAAGGCAACAACTGGAAGTCTTTGGCACAACGCTTGCAGTATTCTTGGGTGCTGCCACAATTAGTTTGTGCTAAAGGAACAGTTACTTAAGGAGATGGTGATGAGCAGTTTCACCTGCATGAGATCGTTCACTTTTAACTTGTCTGCATCAGACAGACAGTGATTGGACAGTTGTAGTGATGGTCCTGGAACAACAATATGAAAGATGCCTTCAAACATCACTGCAACTGACCAATCACTGTGTCTGTGGCAGACAGACAGTGATTGGTCAGTTGTAGTGATGGTCCTGGAACAACAACATTAAAGATGCCCCAGGAACAAGAGTAACATGATAAAATCAGACCGTGCTTGCCAGTCTGCCTGGGTGGCTGTCATCCAGGACTCAGCTCAGTTTCGTGGTGTGGTGGAGGCAGTGAGCTATTCTGCTGGAGTATGTTCCCTGACCTGACCTAAGCAATCATAATTCTCCTTTATAAGGACATTTAATTTCAATCAAATTCAATTATTTTATTTGTATAGCACCAAATCACAACAATGCTGCCTCAAAGCACTTCACATGAGTAAGGTCTAACCTTACCAACTCCCCTGTGCAAACACACAGGTGACAGTGGTAAGGAAAAACTCCTTCTGGTGATAATAAGGAAGAAAGCTCAAGTAGACCATACTCAGAGGGGTGACCCACTGCTTAGACCATTCTAACAGTTACAAGGTTTTTACAAATTTTAAAAGAATTTCTTAACAAACAAAAGAAATGGAAAACAGAAAAAAAAAAAAACCATAAGAACAACAACAACAAAAAAGAGTCCTTAATTGAAACTGTAACGCTACGCCTAGCGTGTAACCGGCTGCGTCAGAGTATGAAGGTTAGCAGAAATACGTACGGCCACGGAGCCAAGGTGTGGGAACAAAACTCAGACAAAAGTAGTGATTTTAAGATGTCTATTATAGGTTTTATATAATGATACAGTTCACATGGGTATAAATTAATAAGGTATGGGGGTATATTTCATAACCATACATGTATACGTAAGAAATATATACTCAACAAAAATATAAATGCAACACTTTTGGTTTTGCTCCCATTTTGTATGAGATGAACTCAAAGATCTAAAACTTTTTCTACATACACAATATCACCATTTCCCTCAAATATTGTTCACAAACCAGTCTAAATCTGTGATAGTGAGCACTTCTCCTTTGCTGAGATAATCCATCCCACCTCACAGGTGTGCCATACCAAGATGCTGATTAGACACCATGATTAGTGCACAGGTGTGCCTTAGACTGCCCACAATAAAAGGCCACTCTGAAAGGTGCAGTTTTATCACACAGCACAATGCCACAGATGTCGCAAGATTTGAGGGAGCGTGCAATTGGCATGCTGACAGCAGGAATGTCAACCAGAGCTGTTGCTTGTGTATTGAATGTTCATTTCTCTACCATAAGCCGTCTCCAAAGGCGTTTCAGAGAATTTGGCAGTACATCCAACCAGCCTCACAACCGCAGACCACGTGTAACCACACCAGCCCAGGACCTCCACATCCAGCATGTTCACCTCCAAGATCGTCTGAGACCAGCCACTCGGACAGCTGCTGGAACAATCAGTTTGCATAACCAAAGAATTTCTGCACAAACTGTCAGAAACTGTCTCAGGGAAGCTCATCTGCATGCTCGTCGTCCTCATCGGGATCTCGACCTGACTCCAGTTCGTCGTCGTAACCGACTTGAGTGGACAAATGCTCACATTCGCTGGCGTTTGGCACGTTGGAGAGGTGTTCTCTTCACGGATGATGCGAAGGAGATGTGTTGCACTGCATGAGGCAAATGGTGGTCACACCAGATACTGACTGGTATCCCCCCCCAATAAAACAAAACTGCACCTTTCAGAGTGGCCTTTTATTGTGGGCAGTCTAAGGCACACCTGTGCACTAATCATGGTGTCTAATCAGCATCTTGGTATGGCACACCTGTGAGGTGGGATGGATTATCTCAGCAAAGGAGAAGTGCTCACTATCACAGATTTAGACTGGTTTGTGAACAGTATTTGAGGGAAATGGTGATATTGTGTATGTAGAAAAAGTTTTAGATCTTTGAGTTCATCTCATACAAAATGGGAGCAAAACCAAAAGTGTTGCGTTTATATTTTTGTTGAGTGATACACACACAATTACATCATATTATTTCATGTTATGAATAACAAGGTATGATTTATAAACTAGAGCAATGGCCTATAGCCAAAACTTTGACAGATTTTTTTTGGTTGGGACTGTTTACACAGAGACTGCTACCTGCTGCTTTGGACTTGAACTAACAGTCTTTTTCAAGACTTTTTTACTTTTTTACCTTTTTATTTTTTTACTTTTTTACTGTGCTCCAACGCCTAAGGAAGACCTCTAACGGTCGAAACATCGCGACGGAGCACTTTTATCAGCTAACTTTCATTAGCGTTGGCAAGCTAACTAGCTTGCTAACGCTTTCGTTTTTATTTTTTTTATTTTTATTTTATTTTAGCACCGTTGTTGTGCGTTCCCTGTGCTGCTTCATGGCCTGTTTGGTGCCTTGATTGGGGCACTCCTTCTGCTGAATCACCTCTGGATTATTTGCACATTATTCACTTTGTGTGTTTTTGGGAATCCGCTAGCTTAGTGCAGCTACTAGCTCTTAGCCGGTTTAGCATGGCGGCTTCTCCTGTCTCTCCCATACTTTTCTGCTCTGGGTGTGAAATGTTTAGTTATTCCTCGGCCTCCTTTAGCAGTAACGGTACTTGTAATAAGTGCAGCTTATTCGTAGCTTTGGAGGCCAGGCTGGGCGAATTGGAGGCTCGGCTCCGCACCGTGGAAAATTCTACAGCTAGCCAGGCCCCTGTAGTCGGTGCGGACCAAGGTAGCTTAGCTGCCGTTAGTTCCCCCCTGGCAGATCCCGGGCAGTCGGGAAAGCAGGCTGACTGGGTGACTGTGAGGAGGAAGCGTAGCCCTAAACAGAAGCCCCGTGTACACTGTCAACCCGTTCACATCTCTAACCGTTTTTCCCCACTCGACGATACACTCGCCGAGGATCAAACTCTGGTTATTGGCGACTCTGTTTTGAGAAATGTGAAGTTAGCGACACCAGCAACCATTGTCAATTGTCTTCCGGGGGCCAGAGCAGGCGACATCGAAGGACATTTGAAACTGCTGGCTAAGGCTAAGCGTAAATTTGGTAAGATTGTAATTCACGTCGGCAGTAATGACACTCGGTTACGCCAATCGGAGGTCACTAAAATTAACATTAAATCGGTGTGTAACTTTGCAAAAACAATGTCGGACTCTGTAGTTTTCTCTGGGCCCCTCCCCAATCAGACCGGGAGTGACATGTTTAGCCGCATGTTCTCCTTGAATTGCTGGCTGTCTGAGTGGTGTCCAAAAAATGAGGTGGGCTTCATTGATAATTGGCAAAGCTTCTGGGGAAAACCTGGTCTTGTTAGGAGAGACGGCATCCATCCCACTTTAGAGGGTGCAGCTCTCATTTCTAGAAATCTGGCCAATTTTTTTTGGATCCTCCAAACTGTGACTGTCTAGCGTTGGGACCAGGAGGCAGAGCTGTGGTCTTATACACCTCTCTGCAGCTTCTCTCCCCCTGCCATCCCCTCATTACCCCATCCCCGTAGAGACGGTGCCTGCTCCCAGACCACCAATAACCAGCAAAAATCTATTTAAGCATAAAAATTCAAAAAGAAAAAATAATATAGCACCTTCAATTGCACCACAGACTAAAACAGTTAAATGTGGTTTATTAAACATTAGGTCTCTCTCTTCTAAGTCCCTGTTGGTAAATGATATAATAATTGATCAACGTATTGATTTATTCTGCCTAACAGAAACCTGGTTACAGCAGGATGAATATGTTAGTTTAAATGAGTCAACACCCCCGAGTCACACTAACTGTCAGAATGCTCGTAGCACGGGCCGGGGTGGAGGATTAGCAGCAATCTTCCATTCCAGCCTATTAATTAATCAAAAACCTAGACAGAGCTTTAATTCATTTGAAAGCTTGTCTCTTAGTCTTGTCCATCCAAATTGGAAGTCCCAAAAAACAGTTTTATTTGTTATTATCTATCGTCCACCTGGTCGTTACTGTGAGTTTCTCTGTGAATTTTCAGACCTTTTGTCTGACTTAGTGCTTAGCTCAGATAAGATAATTATAGTGGGCGATTTTAACATCCACACAGATGCTGAGAATGACAGCCTCAACACTGCATTTAATCTATTATTAGACTCTATCGGCTTTGCTCAAAAAGTAAATGAGTCCACCCACCACTTTAATCATATTTTAGATCTTGTTCTGACTTATGGTATGGAAATAGAAGACTTAACAGTATTCCCTGAAAACTCCCTTCTGTCTGATCATTTTTTAATAACATTTACATTTACCCTGTTGGACTACCCTGCAGTGGGGAATAAGTTTCATTACACTAGAAGTCTTTCAGAAAGCGCTGTAACTAGGTTTAAGGATATGATTCCTTCTTTATGTTCTCTAATGTCATATACCAACACAGAGCAGAGTAGCTACCTAAACTCTGTAAGGGAGTTAGAGTATCTCGTCAATAGTTTTACATCCTCATTGAAGACAACTTTGGATGCTGTAGCTCCTCTGAAAAAGAGAGCTTTAAATCAGAAGTGTCTGACTCCGTGGTATAACTCACAAACTCGTAGCTTAAAGCAGATAACCCGTAAGTTGGAGAGGAAATGGCGTCTCACTAATTTAGAAGATCTTCACTTAGCCTGGAAAAAGAGTTTGTTGCTCTATAAAAAAGCCCTCCGTAAAGCTAGGACATCTTTCTACTCATCACTAATTGAAGAAAATAAGAACAACCCCAGGTTTCTTTTCAGCACTGTAGCCAGGCTGACAAAGAGTCAGAGCTCTATTGAGCTGAGTATTCCATTAACTTTAACTAGTAATGACTTCATGACTTTCTTTGCTAACAAAATTTTGACTATTAGAGAAAAAATTACTCATAACCATCCCAAAGATGTATCGTTATCTTTGGCTGCTTTCAGTGATGCCGGTATTTGGTTAGACTCTTTCTCTCCGATTGTTCTGTCTGAGTTATTTTCATTAGTTACTTCATCCAAACCATCAACATGTTTATTAGACCCCATTCGTGCCAGGCTGCTCAAGGAAGTCCTACCATTATTTAATGCTTCAATCTTAAATATGATCAATCTATCTTTGTTAGTTGGTTATGTACCACAGGCCTTTAAGGTGGCAGTAATTAAACCATTACTTAAAAAGCCATCACTTGACCCAGCTATCTTAGCTAATTATAGGCCAATCTCCAACCTTCCTTTTCTCTCAAAGATTCTTGAGAGGGTAGTTGTAAAACAGCTAACTGATCACCTGCAGAGGAATGGTCTATTTGAAGAGTTTCAGTCAGGTTTTAGAATTCATCATAGTACAGAAACAGCATTAGTGAAGGTTACAAATGATCTTCTTATGGCTTCGGACAGTGGACTTATCTCTGTGCTTGTTCTGTTGGACCTCAGTGCTGCTTTTGATACTGTTGACCATAAAATTTTATTACAGAGATTAGAGCATGTCATAGGTATTAGGGGCACTGCGCTGCGGTGGTTTGAATCATATTTGTCTAATAGATTACAGTTTGTTCATGTAAATGGGGAATCTTCTTCACAGACTGAAGTTAATTATGGAGTTCCACAAGGTTCTGTGCTAGGACCAATTTTGTTCACTTTGTACATGCTTCCCTTGGGCAGTATTATTAGACGGTATTGCTTAAATTTTCATTGTTACGCAGATGATACCCAGCTTTATCTATCCATGAAGCCAGAGGATACACACCAATTAGCTAAACTGCAGGATTGTCTTACAGACATAAAGACATGGATGACCTCTAATTTCCTGCTTTTAAACTCAGATAAAACTGAAGTTATTGTACTTGGCCCCACAAATCTTAGAAGCATGGTGTCTAACCAGATCGTTACTCTGGATGGCATTTCCCTGATCTCTAGTAATACTGTGAGAAATCTTGGAGTCATTTTTGATCAGGATATGTCATTCAAAGCGCATATTAAACAAATATGTAGGACTGCCTTTTTGCATTTACGCAATATCTCTAAAATCAGAAAGGTCTTGTCTCAGAGTGATGCTGAAAAACTAATTCATGCATTTATTTCCTCTAGGCTGGACTATTGTAATTCATTATTATCAGGTTGTCCTAAAAGTTCCCTAAAAAGCCTTCAGTTGGTTCAGAATGCTGCAGCTAGAGTACTGACGGGGACTAGCAGGAGAGAGCATATCTCACCCGTGTTGGCCTCTCTTCATTGGCTTCCTGTTAATTCTAGAATAGAATTTAAAATTCTTCTTCTTACTTATAAGGTTTTGAATAATCAGGTCCCATCTTATCTTAGGGACCTCATAGTACCATATTACCCCATTAGAGCGCTTCGCTCTCAGACTGCGGGCTTACTTGTGGTTCCTAGGGTTTGTAAGAGTAGAATGGGAGGCAGAGCCTTCAGCTTTCAGGCTCCTCTCCTGTGGAACCAGCTCCCAATTCAGATCAGGGAGACAGATACCCTCTCTACTTTTAAGATTAGGCTTAAAACTTTCCTTTTCGCTAAGGCTTATAGTTAGGGCTGGATCGGGTGACCCTGGACCATCCCTTGGTTATGTTGCTTTAGACGTAGACTGTGGGGGGTTCCCATGATGCACTGTTTCTTTCTCTTTTTGCTCCGTATGCATCACTCTGCATTTAATCATTAGTGATCGATCTCTGCCCCCCTTCTCGGCATGTCTTTTTCCTGGTTCTTTCCCTCAGCCCCAACCAGTCTCAGCAGAAGACTGCCCCTCCCTGAGCCTGGTTCTGCTGGAGGTTTCTTCCTGTTAAAAGGGAGTTTTTCCTTCCCACTGTGGCCAAGTGCTTGCTCATAGGGGGTCGTTTTGACCGTTGGGGTTTTTCATATTTATTGTATGGCCTTGCCTTACAATGTGGAGCGCCTTGGGGCAACTGTTTGTTGTGATTTGGCGCTATATAAGAAAAAAGTTGATTGATTGATTGATTGAAAACAAAATACAATTCATTCAAGATTTTTTTCTTTCAAGTCCTTAAGTAAGTAATTTTGATCACAAAAAGTAATTTTTTTTCCCAAAGTTCTTTCTTTGTATTTTAGTTCAGCTCCAAATATTCCCCACTAGAGTCACAGTCCATGAATCCAGTTCTTGGTTCGACAAAAAAATAGTATAAATATTCCTACCGCGGTTTGGTGATGATTGGGCAACTGTTTGTTGTGATTTGGCGCTATAGAAGAAAAAAGTTGATTGATTGATTGATTGGGTGGCTCGCCATCCAGTGGAGGAAGAACAAATTCCAGCAAGAAAAAAACCTGACCGGAGAGTAGGGGTGTTTTCCAACAGTACGGGATGAGTGTCCGGAGGTTGTGGACCATATAACAGTGGGAGGATGTTCCTCAGATTATATGGCAAGAACGACCATAGCACGGTTTCCAGGGTTTATGCAGAAAACGCAAAGTTTTTAGCAAAATCACCAACACAAGCCACAGCAGAGAGCAGTGTGGGTCCGTAGCGTGGGAGCCACAGTCAAGCAGGAGGAAGTGATGGTGGGCAGGGATATAAAAAGGAAATGACCTGCAAAAATAAAACCACAACAGGAAATAGGGGCGCTAGGCCATGTGGATTACAAAACTATAAAGCAGTCCATCTTGGATCTTTAATCTATGGGTGACCATGTCCAATACTGGTACGTCCTCTTTTGGACATTAGTGCAACAGGCAGGGCCAGCATCCATCTAAGGTGTCCTCAGTGCGTCGGACAGAGAGAAAAAAGCCAGAAATAACTGCACCTAAATCGACGGGGAAGCAGAGAGATTACTAATGTGGCCGTCGGCAGCGAGCCCTGTGCTTCACTAAGAGACCCAGAATTTAGATGTAGTGAGGCCGAGACCTGTTCTGTTGCTCATAATATGAATTAAAAGCAGAGGAAGCATAGTTCCATACTACAATGGACATCGCAATACTATCCCAGCTACCAGTAATGGGACAAATACTGGCAGGCTTTGTGGTAGGCGATTCAAGTTTGTACTTGAATGCTGCATCATGACAAATTCGCTGCACTGACATGCTGCACCAACATCTCAGCTGCACCAACATCTCTGCACTGGTGCTATAGTTTAAAGTTACTCTGTCTTCCTATTCTGAATCATATTAGATATAACAATGTCATAACAATGTTAGTCATAGCAGAAGATTCAAATGGGTTTCAGACTGTAACTCTGTACTGTTCAGAATAATAGTAGTGCTATGTGACTAAAAAGATTAATCCAGGTTTTGAGTATATTTCTTATTGTTACATGGGAAACAAGGTACCAGTAGATTCAGTAGATTCTCACAAATCCAACAAGACCAAGCATTCATGATATGCACACTCTTAAGGCTATGAAATTGGGCTATTAGTAAAAAAAAAAAGTAGAAAAGGGGGTGTTCACAATAATAGTAGTGTGGCATTCAGTCAGTGAGTTTGTCAGTTTTGTGGAACAAACAGGTGTGAATCAGGTGTCCCCTATTTAAGGATGAAGCCAGCACCTGTTGAACATGCTTTTCTCTTTGAAAGCCTGAGGAAAATGGGACGTTCAAGACATTGTTCAGAAGAACAGCGTAGTTTGATTCAAAAGTTGATTGGAGAGGGGAAAACTTATACGCAGGTGCAAAAAAATTATTGGCTGTTCATCTACAATGATCTCCAATGCTTTAAAATGGACAAAAAAACCAGAGACGCGTGGAAGAAAATGGAAAACAACCATCAAAATGGATATAAGAATAACCAGAATGGCAAAGGCTCACCCATTGATCAGCTCCAGGATGATCAAAGACAGTCTGCAGATACCTGTAAGTGCTGTGACAGTTAGAAGACGCCTGTGTGAAGCTAATTTATTTGCAAGAATCCCCCACAAAGTCCCTCTGTTAAATAAAATACATGTGCAGAAGAGGTTACAATTTGCCAAAGAACACATCAACTGGCCTAAAGAGAAATTTAGGAATATTTTGTGGACTGATGAGAGTAAAATTGTTATTTTGGGTCCAAGGGCTGCAGACAGTTTGTGAGACGACCCCCAAACTCTGAATTCAAGCCACAGTTCACAGTGAAGACAGTGAAGCATGGTGGTGCAAGCATCATGATATGGGCATGTTTCTCCTACTATGGAGAAACATAGTAGGCGGTAACATCGTGCGTTACCTGTGCTGCTCCACAGCCTGTCTAGTGGATTTTTATTTTGTTTTAGCACTGTTGTTGTGCGTTACCTGTGCTGCTCCACAGCCTGTCTAGTGGATTTTTATTTTGTTTTAGCACTGTTGTTGTGCATTACCTGTGCTGCTCCACAGCCTGTCTAGTGGATTTCTATTTTGTTTTAGCACTGTTGTCGTGCGTTACCTGTGCTGCTCCACAGCCTGTCTAGTGGATTTTTATTTTGTTTTAGCACTGTTGTCGTGCGTTGCCTGTGCTGCTCCACAGCCTGTCCAGTGGATTTTTATTTTTATTTTATTTTATTTTTTAGCACTGTTGTTGTGCGTTACCTGTGCTGCTCCACAGCCTGTCTAGTGGATTTTTATTTTATTTTAGCACTGTTGTCGTGCGTTACCTGTGCTGCTCCACAGCCTGTCTAGTGGATTTTTATTTTGTTTTAGCACTGTTGTCGTGCGTTGCCTGTGCTGCTCCACAGCCTGTCCAGTGGATTTTTATTTTTATTTTATTTTATTTTTTAGCACTGTTGTTGTGCGTTACCTGTGCTGCTCCACAGCCTGTCTAGTGGATTTTTATTTTATTTTAGCACTGTTGTCGTGCGTTACCTGTGCTGCTCCACAGCCTGTCTAGTGTCGGATTCCCTGTTTGGGAATCCGCTAGCTTAGCATAGCTACTAGCTCTTAGCCGTTTTAGCATGGCGGCTTCTCCTGTCTCTCCCGTACGTTTCTGCTCTGGGTGTGAAATGTTTAGTTATTCCTCGGCCTCTTTTAGCAGTAACGGTACATGTAATAAGTGCAGCTTATTCGTAGCTTTGGAGGCCAGGCTGGGCGAATTGGAGGCTCGGCTCCGCACCGTGGAAAATTCTACAGCTAGCCAGGCCCCTGTAGTCGGTGCGGACCAAGGTAGCTTAGCCGCCGTTAGTTCCCCCCTGGCAGACCCCGTGCAGTCGGGAAGGCAGGCTGACTGGGTGACTGTGAGGAGGAAGCGTAGCCCTAAACAGAAGCCCTGTGTACACCGTCAACCCGTTCACATCTCTAACCGTTTTTCCCCACTCGACGATACACTCGCCGAGGATCAAACTCTGGTTATTGGCGACTCTGTTTTGAGAAATGTGAAGTTAGCGACACCAGCAACCATTGTCAATTGTCTTCCGGGGGCCAGAGCAGGCGACATCGAAGGACATTTGAAATTGCTGGCTAAGGCTAAGCGTAAATTTGGTAAGATTGTAATTCACGTCGGCAGTAATGACACTCGGTTACGCCAATCGGAGGTCACTAAAATTAACATTGAATCGGTGTGTAACTTTGCAAAAATAATGTCGGACTCTGTTGTTTTCTCTGGGCCCCTCCCCAATCAGACCGGGAGTGACATGTTTAGCCGCATGTTCTCCTTGAATTGCTGGCTGTCTGAGTGGTGTCCAAAAAATGAGGTGGGCTTCATTGATAATTGGCAAAGCTTCTGGGGAAAACCTGGTCTTGTTAGGAGAGACGGCATCCATCCCACTTTAGAGGGAGCAGCTCTCATTTCTAGAAATCTGGCCAATTTTTTGGGATCCTCCAAACTGTGACTGTCTAGCGTTGGGACCAGGAGGCAGAGCTGTGGTCTTATACACCTCTCTGCAGCTTCTCTCCCCCTGCCATCCCCCTATTACCCCATCCCCGTAGAGACGGTGCCTGCTCCCAGACCACCAATAACTAGCAAAAATCTATTTAAGCATAAAAATTCAAAAAGAAAAAATAATATAGCACCTTCAATTGCACCACAGACTAAAACAGTTAAATGTGGTCTATTAAACATTAGGTCTCTTTCTTCTAAGTCCCTGTTGGTAAATGATATAATAATTGATCAACGTATTGATTTATTCTGCCTAACAGAAACTTGGTTACAGCAGGATGAATATGTTAGTTTAAATGAGTCAACACCCCCGAGTCACACTAACTGTCAGAATGCTCGTAGCACGGGCCGGGGCGGAGGATTAGCAGCAATCTTCCATTCCAGCTTATTAATTAATCAAAAACCTAGACAGAGCTTTAATTCATTTGAAAGCTTGTCTCTTAGTCTTGTCCATCCAAATTGGAAGTCCCAAAAACCAGTTTTATTTGTTATTATCTATCGTCCACCTGGTCGTTACTGTGAGTTTCTCTGTGAATTTTCAGACCTTTTGTCTGACTTAGTGCTTAGCTCAGATAAGATAATTATAGTGGGCGATTTTAACATCCACACAGATGCTGAGAATGACAGCCTCAACACTGCATTTAATCTATTATTAGACTCTATCGGCTTTGCTCAAAAAGTAAATGAGTCCACCCACCACTTTAATCATATTTTAGATCTTATTCTGACTTATGGTATGGAAATAGAAGACTTAACAGTATTCCCTGAAAACTCCCTTTTGTCTGATCATTTTTTAATAACATTTACATTTACCCTGATGGACTACCCTGCAGTGGGGAATAAGTTTCATTACACTAGAAGTCTTTCAGAAAGCGCTGTAACTAGGTTTAAGGATATGATTCCTTCTTTATGTTCTCTAATGTCATATACCAACACAGAGCAGAGTAGCTACCTAAACTCTGTAAGGGAGTTAGAGTATCTTGTCAATAGTTTTACATCCTCATTGAAGACAACTTTGGATGCTGTAGCTCCTCTGAAAAAGAGAGCTTTAAATCAGAAGTGTCTGACTCCGTGGTATAACTCACAAACTCGTAGCTTAAAGCAGATAACCCGTAAGTTGGAGAGGAAATGGCGTCTCACTAATTTAGAAGATCTTCACTTAGCCTGGAAAAAGAGTTTGTTGCTCTATAAGAAAGCCCTTCGTGAAGCTAGGACATCTTTCTACTCATCACTAATTGAAGAAAATAAGAACAACCCCAGGTTTCTTTTCAGCACTGTAGCCAGGCTGACAAAGAGTCAGAGCTCTATTGAGCTGAGTATTCCATTAACTTTAACTAGTAATGACTTCATGACTTTCTTTGCTAACAAAATTTTGACTATTAGAGAAAAAATTACTCATAACCATCCCAAAGATGTATCGTTATCTTTGGCTGCTTTCAGTGATGCCGGTATTTGGTTAGACTCTTTCTCTCCGATTGTTCTGTCTGAGTTATTTTCATTAGTTACTTCATCCAAACCATCAACATGCTTATTAGACCCCATTCCTGCCAGGCTGCTCAAGGAAGTCCTACCATTATTTAATGCTTCAATCTTAAATATGATCAATCTATCTTTGTTAGTTGGTTATGTACCACAGGCCTTTAAGGTGGCAGTAATTAAACCATTACTTAAAAAGCCATCACTTGACCCAGCTATCTTAGCTAATTATAGGCCAATCTCCAACCTTCCTTTTCTCTCAAAGATTCTTGAGAGGGTAGTTGTAAAACAGCTAACTGATCACCTGCAGAGGAATGGTCTATTTGAAGAGTTTCAGTCAGGTTTTAGAATTCATCATAGTACAGAAACAGCATTAGTGAAGGTTACAAATGATCTTCTTATGGCTTCGGACAGTGGACTTATCTCTGTGCTTGTTCTGTTGGACCTCAGTGCTGCTTTTGATACTGTTGACCATAAAATTTTATTACAGAGATTAGAGCATGTCATAGGTATTAAAGGCATTGCGCTGCGGTGGTTTGAATCATATTTGTCTAATAGATTACAGTTTGTTCATGTAAATGGGGAATCTTCTTCACAGACTAAAGTTAATTATGGAGTTCCACAAGGTTCTGTGCTAGGACCAATTTTATTCACTTTATACATGCTTCCCTTGGGCAGTATTATTAGACGGTATTGCTTAAATTTTCATTGTTACGCAGATGATACCCAGCTTTATCTATCCATGAAGCCAGAGGATACGCACCAATTAGCTAAACTGCAGGATTGTCTTACAGACATAAAGACATGGATGACCTCTAATTTCCTGCTTTTAAACTCAGATAAAACTGAAGTTATTGTACTTGGCCCCACAAATCTTAGAAGCATGGTGTCTAACCAGATCGTTACTCTGGATGGCATTTCCCTGATCTCTAGTAATACTGTGAGAAATCTTGGAGTTATTTTGATCAGGATATGTCATTCAAAGCGCATATTAAACAAATATGTAGGACTGCCTTTTTGCATTTACGCAATATCTCTAAAATCAGAAAGGTCTTGTCTCAGAGTGATGCTGAAAAACTAATTCATGCATTGTTTCCTCTAGGCTGGACTATTGTAATTCATTATTATCAGGTTGTCCTAAAAGTTCCCTAAAAAGCCTTCAGTTGGTTCAGAATGCTGCAGCTAGAGTACTGACGGGGACTAGCAGGAGAGAGCATATCTCACCCGTGTTGGCCTCCCTTCATTGGCTTCCTGTTAATGCTAGAATAGAATTTAAAATTCTTCTTCTTACTTATAAGGTTTTGAATAATCAGGTCCCATCTTATCTTAGGGACCTCATAGTACCATATTACCCCATTAGAGCGCTTCGCTCTCAGACTGCGGGCTTACTTGTAGTTCCTAGGGTTTGTAAGAGTAGAATGGGAGGCAGAGCCTTCAGCTTTCAGGCTCCTCTCCTGTGGAACCAGCTCCCAATTCAGATCAGGGAGACAGATACCCTCTCTACTTTTAAGATTAGGCTTAAACTTTCCTTTTCGCTAAGGCTTATAGTTAGGGCTGGATCGGGTGACCCTGGACCATCCCTTGGTTATGTTGCTTTAGACGTAGACTGTGTTTCATAATTATTGTATGGCCTTGCCTTGCAATGTGGAGCGCCTTGGGGCAACTGTTTGTTGTGATTTGGCGCTATACAAGAAAAAAGTTGATTGATTGATTGATTGATGGTGTTGGGCCTATATATCGCATACCAGGTATCATGGATCAGTTTGGATATGTCAAAATACTTGAAGAGGTCATGTTGCCTTATGCTGAAGAGGACATGCCCTTGAAATGGGTGTTTCAACAAGACAATGACCCCAAGCACACCAGTAACCAAGCAAAATCTTGGTTCCAAACCAACAAAATTAATGCCTCGCAGATGTGAAGAAGTCATGAAAAACTGTGGTTATACAGCTAAATACTAGTTTAGTGATTCACAGGATTGCTAAAAAAGCAGTTTGAACATAATAGTTTTGAGTTTGTAGCGTCAACAGCAGATGCTACTATTATTGTGAACACCCCCTTTTCTACTTTTTTTACTAATAGCCCAATTTCATAGCCTTAAGAGTGTGCATATCATGAATGCTTGGTCTTGTTGGGTTTGTGAGAATCTACTAAATCTACTGGTACTTTGTTTCCCATGTAACAATAAGAAATATACTCAAAACCTGGATTAATCTTTTTAGTCACATAGCACTACTATTATTCTGAACACTACTGTATATGCCACTCTTGAAGAAACAGCAGTGTGCACATTTTCTGTGAGAACAGAGAGGGCCACACATTGTTCTTAAAATTTCTGTTGTTGTTGCTGTTGTTGTCTGATTCAGCCAGATCCGCATTGGTACTTGGCACAAGTTTTACGCCAGATGCCCTTCCTGACGCAACTCCAGTTGTACCTGGAAAAACACACACAGCCGCTGGTGTTTCGAAGAGGTCTCCCATCCACGTACTAACCAGATCCCACACTGCTTAGCTTCTGAGATCTGATGGGATCAGGCTTACACAGAGCAGACTGGCTGCCCGTGCTTAAATGTTCTGCAAATTAGCTAATATCCAGGTTTGGAGCATACCTCTGTTGACCACAGCAATTGAAAAACTTTTACAACTGGCTAAGTTGGGTACTGTTGTTTCCAGATGTGTGTCCTCCACTATACACTATATACAGTCAAGTGAGTGAACATCTGGTGATAAAAAGTAACTAATTTCAACTATTACCTAACTATTGCTATTAGTAACAAACCAAAGATGTTTCATACATTTTTGTCTCCTTCTTTTCACCAGTTTACTGTTTCCACAAGGCAGTTGTGATCTTGTCCAAATTAAACTTGCAGGCACTGAGCATCGCAGTGAAATAACTGTCAAAGCAGTCATAATAAATCCACAATTTGCAGCCTATTTAAAAGTCATGCAGGTGACGCTTTTCTCTCCACCTCCCATCTCTTCATTTCCCCCCTTCTGATGCCCAGAAATGTTGCTTCCTCATCCAAATAATCACAGCCATGAAGCCAGCAGGCAATAAAATGAAAACGGGAAGTGAGAAAAGCATGAAATAAGTAAACATGGAAATTTTGAGGTGTTTATGTTTCAGTGAGCAAAGGAGTCAGTGCCGAGACACGACACACAAGACTTACTTGCTACACAAGTTGGTGTTGCTGGAAATGGTGGGAAATCCAGCCTATTTCACAGGCTGCTGAGTGGAGTGGCACAGCCCAATTCTTTGCTCAGTCTCACTTAAACACTTCAGTTTGCTGCAAAGCGTGGCCTGATGAACTCACACTCGATATCATCGCACTGATTTCTCAGAGGTGGGAGTTGATATTTGATTTTTTTTTTTTTTCTGTTGGGTACATTTGAACATTTATCAGTGCAGTTGTATTAGCTCGATAAACCCCCGTCCACTTTCCTACTTAGAGCACTTCTCAGATTGGAGAGAAATTCCACGTCTTGCCAAAATGCAAGTTAGTTTGAACCTTAGCATGACCACAAGAGCGAATGATATTTGCTGTTATTTTGGTGTTTTATCGATGCCACCTCCGTCGCTAACCTGTGGGGGATGATGTGAGAAGTGAGATGCGGGGACCAAAAGACATAGCTAGGGGGAGGGTTTCAGCTCCACACTCCTTCAAAATATTCCACATATACTGCAGACACAAAGTCAGAAATGAGGTGTGTTGATACTTTCAAAGCAATGAACCAGAAAAATAAAGTTAGAAAATGACTCAGTAGGTCTTATTTAAAAACCACACACAGATTTGCTCATAAATGGTGTGACGAGAGACTTGAGAGAATTTTACACTTTCACCAATTTTAGCATACTGTGTATTTTTTTCATAGGTATACACAAAATCAATGAATGATCAGAAAAGTTTGAAGGGACACCCTTATACATCTGTTATACCCGGAAACAGAATGATTACTGATATGTTGTATCACAAAGTCTAAGTTGTCAATGTCAAATCTCTGCCATTGCGGTGTTGATCATCTTCCATAAATGCTCGATGTGTACCAGGGGCAAAACACTGAATGTGCATCCAGTCAAGTTTGGGGTAGTGATGTGGGCCTCGCTGTAGCACTCTTCTAATGGTGCAAGTAAAAACTGTGCTTTTGTTGTGAGTATATTACCCTCATTAGGTGCCTTTTTTGTCACCTGGCACTAATTTGTGCTGCTCGTGGTAGTCTGCATTGGTCATTAATAAAATTTGGTCATAAGAACACCCGTGGGCATGAAGAGAGTAACTGCTATGGAAATCTGATATTCAACTCTAATGACTTTCACCTCAAGAATTGACCTTTGGCAAATATGACCTTATCTGGGCAATTCCAGAATCCTTCTACATACAGGAAGTCTGTCAGGTTCAGGGTGCTGGTGCTACCTGTCTTACTGTATGGTTGTGAGATTTGGACACAAATAAGTGACCTAAGGCAATGACTGGATGTCTTTGGTACAAGGTCACTTCGGAGGAATGACTGTGTTAAACGTTTACTTAGTGAGATTACGATGAGGACTATCACTTGCACTGTCACCTTTGACATTTTGGCCATGTGTTGTGTTTCCAGTGCGTGAAGAAGGCCAAGGGGATGCTCACATTTAACCTGGCTGTGGCAGATAGATGGTTATTTTAGAGATTTACGGATGGACCATTTGTGTCCCAGGGTGGTTACCATCCAGGAACTGTAGTGCAAAGCATGGGGCACCAGTGCGTGCTCCCAGACTTGACTTGACCAAATGACCTTGATCTTCAGCAATATCAGACTTTGGGGAATATCAGAATGATAAAGAAAAAATGTCTTTTGACCTCAATTTCCTTGACTTTTCCCAAAACATTCTCTTTAAGTTCAGTTTGGGGGTCAACCCACACTTTCGTACAAACTGTCCTAAGGACTTCGAAGGAGTAGAGGAACTCACAAACAAACACATAAGCAGACATTTCTCAAATGTATAGTACAGTGAACTGGCTGCATCTGTCTTCTTAAACTGGCTCATTCTTGTAGATCTCCCACAAAACTGGCCAATCCAATGGCGGTTATACTTCACAGTATGCTTGACTGTAAGTCCAAATACTTTTTCATAGAATAAATCCTTTACATGGCAATGATAAATTACAAATAACACTGTCGAGAGGATCAGCATCTTTAAATCTGAGGCCATGGTGCTCAACAGGAAACCAATGGACTGCCAACTCTGGTTAAGGAATGAGGTCTTGCACCAAGTGGAGTAGTTCAAGTACCTTGTTCATGAGAGAGGGAACAATGGCGCAGGAGACTGGCCGGAGAATCAGTGCAGCAGGGACGGTATTGGATTCACTCTACTGTTGTAACAAAAAGGCAGCTGTTCTGATAGGCAAAGCTCTTGATCTATTGGTCAATCTTTGTTGCTACTTTCACCTATGGTGATGAGGGTTAGGTCATGACTGAAAGAACTAGAGTGCGGGTACAAGCAGCCGTAATGGGCTTCCTCAGGAGGGTGGCTGGGGTCTCCCTTAGATTTAGGGTGTGAAGCTCGGTCATTCATGAGGAGCTTGGAGTAGAGCGGCTGCTCCTTCATGTTGAGAGGAGCCAGTTGAGGTGGTTTGGGTAATGGGTAAGGTTACCTCCTGGGCGCCTCCCTAGGGAGGTGTTCCAGGCATGTCCAGCTGGGAGGAGACCTCAGGGAAGACCCAGAACTATTTGGAGAGATTATATCTCCACACTGCCGTGGCATCACCTTAGTATCCCCCAGTCAGAGCTGGTAAATGTGGACCCAAAAAGGGAAGTTTGGGGTCCCCCCGCTGGAGCTGTTGCTCTTGCAACCCAATCCTGGATAAGTGATTAAAGATGAGTGTGACTCTGTCTACAGTGTAAAATCAAAATGACATATGACTGAATCCTTTGCCAGAAAACAACACGTAGTTTAAAACTCATTCCATATTCAACTCAACCCCATCCGGAAGGGAACATTTGCAAACATCAACTGAACGTTCATAGAATGTTCATTTACTGTTCAGCAAGTTTGCGAACGTTCATATAATGTTTGTGATGTTTGTCTAATGTTTGCATGGAAGTAAACATTAGACAAACATGTAAGGAAACATTTGCAAAAATCAGTCAAATGTTCATAGAATGTATGCTTAATGTTCAACATTCACATAATGTTCATGTTATATGTGTAAAGCTTGCCTCTAAATAAAAGTGTGTATGTGTGTGTGTGTATATATACTCAACAAAAATATAAACGCAACACTTTTGGTTTTGCTCCCATTTTGTATGAGATTAACTCAACGATCTAAAACTTTTTCCACATACACAATATCACCATTTCCCTCAAATACTGTGCACAAACCAGTCTAAATCTGTGATAGTGAGCACTTCTCCTTTGCTGAGATAATCCATCCCACCTCACAGGTGTGCCATATCAAGATGCTGATTAGACACCATGATTAGTGCACAGGTGTGCCTTAGACTGCCCACAATAAAAGGCCACTCTGAAAGGTGCAGTTTTGTTTTATTGGGGGGGGATACCAGTCAGTATCTGGTGTGACCACCATTTGCCTCATGCAGTGCAACACATCTCCTTCGCATCATCCGTGAAGAGAACACCTCTCCAAAGTGCCAAACAGCAGCGAATGTGAGCATTTGCCCACTCAAATCGGTTACGACGACGAACTGGAGTCAGGTCGAGACCCCGATGAGGACGACGAGCATGCAGATGAGCTTCCCTGAGACAGTTTTTGACAGTTTGTGCAGAAATTCTTTGGTTATGCAAACCGATTGTTCCAGCAGCTGTCCGAGTGGTTGGTCTCAGACGATCTTGGAGGTGAACATGCTGGATGTGGAGGTCCTGGGCTGGTGTGGTTACACGTGGTTTGCGGTTGTGAGGCTGGTTGGATGTACTGCCAAATTCTCTGAAACGTCTTTGGAGACGGCTTATGGTAGAGAAATGAACATTCAATACACGAGCAACAGTTCTGGTTGACATTCCTGCTGTCAGCACGCCAATTGCACGCTCCCTCAAATCTTGCGACATCTGTGGCATTGTGCTGTGTGATAAAACTGCACCTTTCAGAGTGGCCTTTTATTGTGGGCAGTCTAAGGCACACCTGTGCACTAATCATGGTGTCTAATCAGCATCTTGATATGGCACACCTGTGAGGTGGGATGGATTATCTCAGCAAAGGAGAAGTGCTCACTATCACAGATTTAGACTGGTTTGTGCACAGTATTTGAGGGAAATGGTGATATTGTGTATGTGGAAAAAGTTTTAGATCGTTGAGTTAATCTCATACAAAATGGGAGCAAAACCAAAAGTGTTGCATTTATATTTTTGTTGAGTGTATATGTGTGTGTGTGTGTCAAGGATCAAGGATCAAGGATCAAGGAAATTTTATTGTCATATGCACAGAACAGAAGAACTTTCCTGCACAATGAAATGTGGCTACTGCATTTAACCCATCCTATTTGCCAGTAGGAGCAGAGGTCGCCATTAGGCGCCCGGGGACCAGCTCCAGATGTACATCCCTGCCTTGGTCAACAGCAGGGCTGAGCAAACCAACACCGACCCATAACAAACAACACACATAACACACAACACATAGGCCGGCCCGGTACATAAAACATATATATGAAGCAAAACACGAGGGAAAAGGAGAAGAAAAAAAACCCTCATAGCCGCTGCATTACACAGCGGCAATGAGGAAAAAAAAATCCCATCAGCACAAAAAACAATAATCACAGAGACAAAACAAGGACACAGGACGACAACCGAGATTTGAAAGGACCAGTTTATCAGAACACTCCGGAAGGCAGCCAGTTTCGGCGCCGGCGACGGCCTTGTTTGACAGTCTGGGGGGAAGGGAACAGCCCTGCGCAGGCTGAGAAAGTCCTGGACAGTCCACAGTTCATGTCAGAGCTGGAGAAGCTGAGGGGAGGGGGGAAGACCAGGGAGCGAGGCATAAGAGTGTTGTTCTTATGAGGAGGTATCTTATCACAGCGACCTTGAAGTGCAGCTGTATTTGGGGAAGCCAAATGAATAGCCAGATTAACAGACGCCTGAAAGATTCCACAGTTCTGAGAACAGAGTGGCTCTCAATGCATCTGAAATGTAGAATGTGGTCTTCACAGACGGTCATAGCGGGTTTCCAGGGCTGCAATCTTCGTAGAGATGTCATCCAATGCGTGGTTGACCCCCGCCGACTGCGCAGCCACTGCCTTCCCAATCGAATCAATCATATAGGGCAGCTTGGAACGACCAATCAAAGCTGCTTCCACTTTCTTGATTTTCCGGTAAACCAGCAAGTGCCCCGCTCCACACATCAGAAAGCCGGTCACCACCAAGCCGAATATGTACACATCTTCAACGTCCTCCACAGAAAGCATGTAAAGGCACATGACCTGCCATCTCCTCCACGAGTCCATCACGTAACCCATCACATGCGTCCCAGCAGGACAGGTCGGGTCCTCCGCTCCCGAAGATCTTGTAGAAAAAATAGTGTCAATTGCGTTCAGAGACCACTTTAACAGATCCATTTTTGTCGTTTCCAGAAGAGCAAAGCTGCAGCCTCACAGACACCACGCCACAAAAGCAGGAAAGATAAGGAGGGAGGGAGAAGAGAAAAATGCGTCCATCTCGGTCGAGTGCAAGCTGTGTGTGTATGTGTGTAAAATTTCACATTATAGGAAAACATTAAATATAATTTACGACATACAGAAAGTTAATGTTGGACTCCATTTAAATTATGTGTGCAAACATAGGTAGAATGAACAACAGGAAATAATTTAAGCACTCTACCATGGTAACCAAGAATTTGTCGATTTATGATTTATTCAGGCCTACTGAATATACTGTATAATTTCAAGATTACTGTAATAAACTGACAGAGCTAACTCTTGGTGCAACTTGCATAAACATGCACTCTGTTAATTGGAATATTAATTTTTGCAAAATAATTTACATCACTACAGACTGTGGTTGTCAGCTACCAAAATATGTTTTTTATGGAAACACATTGCAATAGCAGCTTATTATCCAGACGTCCCACAGACCTGAGTTACATACATTTTGCCAAAAAAAAAAAAAAAACCCTATCTTTAGCATTTTTGAAAATAAGGAAAAAAAACATTAAAGTTAAAAAAAAATTGATTTACAAAATAATGTTTTCAACATGCATGAGCAGGAAGCATTGACATTTAAATAAAACAGCTCACAGACAAATAATATTTTTTACTGGTCACTTCACAACTTGCAGTTCAAACATGTTTTTAAACAAACATGTTTGAACATGAGATGAATATAACAGTCACACACATTACAGTGGCAGAAATCAACTCGATTTCACATTTCCAGAATGAACATTTGTCCAGGGTTTAGTGTTTCACTCAGGCCTCATTTGAGGATGACTTCATGTCACAGTCGAACAGTGTTTGGTGGGAATTGTTACCACATAATTGTTACAACATATTTCTTGCTTTCTGATTCCTTTAATATCAGCTGCTTAATTCATGTTTGCAGTGAGGCATGATATTGTAATTATCCAGGGTAAAACATGTACATTGTACACAATATATTTGTAACACCTGGATACAATCATTTCTGTATGTAAAATGCAACATACTCATTCTGGTAAAATAATAATAATAATAATAATAATAACAATAATAAAAAAGCAACAGCGATCATTGTGTATAATTTCCTGTAATCACATTATACATTCATGTATTGCCAATTAAGTTAACAAATTTCTAGCATAAGTGTTTGGTTCCTTCGTGGTTAAAGGTAAAGGCAGAGCAGGTTTATCAGCTCAGAGAAATGCTGTCTCACAAAACTACTGTAATAATTGGGTCAGAATGTCTGAAACACTATAGTGCTTTATTTTAAAACAGGTTTGACCAACATTATCAGAGGATACAATTCAAATTAATTCATTTTATTTCAAGTAGTTTTTGTACATAGATCTATTTACTATTAAATTATTTTGTTAACAATACGAGGTCTGTCAATAAAGTAACGGTCCTTTTTATTTTTTTCAAAAACTATATGGATTTCATTCATATGTTTTTACGTCAGACATGCTTGAACCCTCGTGCGCATGCGTGAGTTTTTCCACGCCTGTCGGTGACGTCATTCGCCTGTGAGCACTCCTTGTGGGAGGAGTCGTCCAGCCCCTCGTCGCAATTCCTTTGTCTGAGAAGTTGCTGAGAGACTGGCGCGTTGTTTGATCAAAATTTTTTCTAAACCTGTGAGACACATCGAAGTGGACACGGTTCGAAAAATTAAGCTGGTTTTCAGTGAAAATTTTAACGGCTGATGAGAGATTTTGAGGTGATTCTGTCGCTTTAAGGACTTCCCACGGTGTGAGACGTCGCTCAGCGCACTCAGCCGCCGTCGTCAGCCTGTTCAAGCTGAAAACCTCCACATTTCAGGTTCTATTGATCCAGGACGTCGTGAGAGAACAGAGAAGTTTCAGAAGAAGTCGGTTTGAGCATTTTATCCGGATATTCCACTGTTAAAGGAGATTTTTTTAATGAAAGACGTGCGGACGGGTCCACGCGTCGGGACGCAGCCGCTGCGACGCTCCGCCACAGGAAAAACACCTCTGTTGAAAGCCTTAAGGACAAGTTGGAACATGTCCTGCCGTTAAACAATTTCTCATATAGTCACTCCACTGAAAGCCGCCTGGATTTTACAAATGGTTATCAACACGGAGGTGTTTTTCCTGTGCCGCCGCACCGCGCCGGCTGCGTCCCGACGCGCGGATCCGTCCGCACGTCTTTCATTAAAAAAATCTGTGCAAAAAACAGTGCAAAGCTTTGTCACAGTTCAGAGTGCCAAAAGTTGGATTGGGTTGAACTTTGAATGTCATTCTGTTGACAAGCACGAATGTGCACACTCCTGGTAGAAGCATCTGTTTAGCTCAGCTTTTGACACGACACTTCTAACGCCTGTAAAAAGCTACGTGTTTCATTGAAAATAATGCTTTTTAGACCAATTTGTGATGCCTCTGACACTTCCAAAGCATGCGGTGTGAAAGGCCCTTTACACAAATAGCGTTGGGTACAGAGGATTAATCATTTTTGTCTGATCTGCTTTCACCTGTGTGGTATACCTCGCTGATAACTAACCTCAGAAAAATTGTGCAAGCAAATACGAGGTCTGTTAGATAATAAACCGACACTTTTTTTTTTAACTATATGGATTTGAATGACGTGCGATTACACCAATCATGCTTGAACCCTCGTGCGCATGTGTGAGTTTTTTCACGCGTGTCAGTGACGTCATTTCCCTGTGGGCAGGCCTTGAGTGAGATGTGGTTCAGCCCTCTCGGCTGAATTCCTTTGTTTCACATGCTGCTCGAGACGGCGCGCGTTGCTTTATCAAAATTTTTTCTGGACCTGTGAGGAATATCCGAGTGAACACTATTTGAGATATTTAGCTGGTTTTCGGTGAAAAGTTTAACAGCTGATGAGAGATTATGGGGTGTTTCTGTCAGTGTAAGGACTTCCCACGGAGCGGGACGTCACGCAGCGCTTCCAGACTCCGTCGTCGGCCTGTTTCGACTTGAAAACATCCTAATTTAAGGCTTAATTCACCCAGGATGTCGTGAGAGAACAGAGAAGATTCAGAAGAGGCCGGCATGAGGACTTTATGCGGACATTCCACTGTTTAAGGACATTTTTTAATGAAAGACGTGCGCGCAAATTCGCAGAGTTGTTTCCGTGACGACTCGGCGAATCTGTGTGCGCCGCGACAGGAAAAACACCTCCGTGTTGAAAACCATTTGTAAAATTCAGGCAGCTTTTGATGGCTTTCAACAAGTGAGTAACTGAGAAATTGTTTAACAGCTTGGGCATGTTCCAAATTGCCCGTTAAGGTTTCCAACGGAGGTGTTTTTCCTGTCGCGACCCCCCGCGGTCGGGTCCGGCCCAACATGCGACTCTGCCCGCACGTTCTTTCATTACACAATATCCGTTAACACTGGAATGTCCGAATAAACTCCTCATGCCAACTTCTTCTGAAAGTTCTCTGACGACTTACTGGGTCAACAAAGCCTGAAATGTGGAAGTTTTCAACTTGAAACGGCGAGACGCTGCCGCCTCAAAGCGCAGATCGCCATCAGGCGCTGTGGGCCGTCCTTAAAGCGACACTACCAGACCAAAATCTCTCATCAGCCGTTAAAATTTTTACCGAAAACCAGCTGAATTTATCGAATGGTGTCCACTCAGTTGTGCCTTACAGTTTTGAAAAAAGTTTGATCAAACAAAGCAGCAGTCTGAGCCATTCCTAAACTATGAAAAAATCGACGAGAGGGTGGGCGACTCCTCACTCAAAGACTGCCCACAGGCGAATGACGTAACCGACAGGCGTGAAAAAACTCTCGCATGCCCACGAGGGTTCAAGCATGTCTGATGTAATCACACGTGATTCAAATCCATATGGTTTTTGAAAAAAATAAGGTCGGATACTTTTCTAATAGACCTCGTAAACAGCTTGTTAAAAATATAGGGCCTGTCC
The DNA here is from genome assembly GCF_902500255.1 of Thalassophryne amazonica. NCBI lineage: Eukaryota > Metazoa > Chordata > Actinopteri > Batrachoidiformes > Batrachoididae > Thalassophryne > Thalassophryne amazonica. The sequence continues at coordinate 53,545,849 of NC_047106.1, forward strand.
AATAAGGAGTTGAGTTGAATACCAGTTATGACCATGCCGCTCAAATTATACAGTATCTGAACAGGAAAGTATATATTTGATATAATTGCTTATGACTAGCAATGGAAATGTTCAACTTGCAGCTCAAGAGTGCTAATGACAGACTTGATGGCGAGGACAAGGGAACCAGGCACCAGAGGAATGCCCTAATCAGTGCCTTGACTGCATACACCCCTGGAATGGAACAAGGGAAGAATATGGTAACAAGCATTGTCAGGGGCTGCTTGTACGCTACGGCTCCTGTATATCTTTGGCAGTGCTTCAGCAGTCAGGGCAAGTCAGGAACCGTCAACGGCAGCCTTGCCAGGGACGCGCCACAAATTTACAGAGTTGTTATGGAGGCTGCAATAAATATCACATCAATCATCATTTCTACAATTGTGCCATAATCCGAAGATGTCCTATCCAAGCAGAAGAAGTATAGACGGGACCATCCTGAACTTCTTCCTGACCCACATTACAGGTTTGAGAAACTAACAATCTTGCAAATCTGTCTTTTGGGGGGGGGTGACACCCAGTCACAGTAGAGAGGCACCATGACGTCTGGTCTCTCTCTGGCTGCTAATGCAACATGGCAGAATCTGCTACGAAACAGATTAATTTCCGTGTAAATCTAACATGTCGATCATATATTATGTAAAGCTACTGAAAAACACTTCGAAAACGGAAAACGCTGTTTTCACAACCTGATAACACAAGACATCTCGCAGACATCAGTGTGCACACATCCTGCAGTCGATGGTAACTTCCACATTTTTCAGAAGCTCATGCATGTGCACACGCATGATCTCCTTTGGATGCCATTAAAATGTCATTGAGTTTATCCTACAACACCAATATAAACATACAGAGGCAAATATATTAGAGATACACAGATAACACAATAAAGGGTGTGTGTGTGTGTGTGTGTGTGTGTGTGTGTGTGTGTGTGTGTGTGGTGTGTGTGTGTGTGTGTGTGTGTGTGTGTGTGTGTGTGTGTATATGTATGTGTGTGTGTGTGTGTATGTGTGTATATGTATGTGTGTATGTGTGTATATGTATGTGTGTATGTGTGTATATGTATGTGTGTGTGTGTGTGTATGTGTGTATATGTATGTGTGTATGTGTGTATATGTATGTGTGTGTGTGTGTATGTGTGTATATGTATGTGTGTGTGTGTGTATGTGTGTGTATGTATGTGTGTGTGTGTGTATGTGTGTGTATGTATGTGTATGTGTGTATATGTATGTGTGTGTGTGTATGTGTGTATATGTATGTATGTGTGTGTGTGTGTATATGTATATGTATGTGTGTGTGTATGTGTGTGTGTGTGTGTGTGTATATGTGTGTGTGTGTGTGTGTATATGTATGTGTGTATGTGTGTGTGTGTGTGTGTGTGTATATGTGTGTGTGTGTGTATGTGTGTATATGTGTGTGTGTGTGTGTGTGTATATGTATGTGTGTATGTGTGTGTGTGTGTGTGTGTGTATATGTGTGTGTGTGTGTGTGTGTGTGTATATATGTATGTGTGTATATGTGTATGTGTGTATGTGTGTATATGTGTGTGTGTGTGTATATGTATGTGTGTATATATGTATGTGTGTATATGTGTATGTGTGTATGTGTGTATATGTGTGTGTGTGTGTATATGTATGTGTGTATATGTGTGTATGTGTGTATATGTGTGTGTGTGTGTGTATATGTATGTGTGTATGTGTGTATGTGTGTGTGTGTGTGTGTGTGTATATGTGTGTGTGTGTATATGTGTGTATACACACACACTTTGCACTGCGATACCAATTAAGTAATTATTAAGAAGACAATCCTCATACGGCTGAGGGTATTTTAGCATTGTGTTTATATTTCATAATATCAAAGCTTATGAGCAGATTAGCAGCAGCATTTAATTTGCCTTGTACATGGAATATTTTTGATTAAAATTTAATTTTACTTCCGGAGAAACCTTTTCTCTGGTGATCAAACATTAATTTAAATTAATAATTTTTTATCATGAATTTCCTCAGGAAATGTTATTGTAATGTGTTTGTGTTAAAACTGTTCAATTTTGCTTTAAAAATTGTGTTCAATTATATTGTCGTATCTGACTGTACTTCTGTGTGATATAAACTTAGTGTTTTGTCATGTGAATTTCCTCAGGAAATTTATTGATTGTAATGTGTTTGTGTTAAACTGTTCAGTTGCGCTCTTAAATATCAACGTATTATTAACTGTATGTAGATGTAAGCTGAATTTATTTTTGCTCCTAAAATGTGTAGTTGGTTGTAGATCAATAGATGAATTTTTTTTTTTTTAGGTTTCATTATTATTTCATTATTATTTCTTATTTGTCTGAACATCTTTTGGAGTAGTGTCGGTGGTATGCCATGTAAGAAATCTTCTGTAAAGTTGAAAATTTTTCTTTTTATGTGCTTTATTTTTGAGCATAATGTTTAATTCTGTAAAGATGAATTCCATCATTAAATCTGTAAGTGATTTCACAAGTTTCTGCATTATTGATTTTATATGTGAATTGCAAGTTAATATTTGAATAAAACCTGTTGAATTTTAAAACATTTATAAAGTTTGTTTTACGTCATTTTTAGTTCTCAATAGGAAAAATCACAAAATTGTAGATATATTGAGCAGGAACATTGCACGAACATCATATGAACAAAGAATGAAGACATTCTACAAATGTTCATTTAATGTTCTGGTTAAACTGTTCATATGTTTGTGAACATTAAATGTTCTTTGAATGTTTGCATGCAAACATTACCTGTCCTCATTCTTTGTTCATATGATGTTCATGCCATTTTTGCAAATGTTCTCATGCAAACGTTCAATGAACATTCAAAGAATGTTCAGTTTCCGGGTGTGACCACCAAGACTGAAATCAAGTTACACAAACAAATGTTATGTTTATGAATGGGTAATATGCAACTGTGAAATGAAACTACAAAGAACAAAACAAGCACCAGTGTGAATGACAACATCCTGTTATTAATGGGCAGCCTTATGCAGTGGTGCTGAAGTCAGGCATGAAGCACTGTGTTATAGATTCAGTGTGTTAGGAGCGCCCCTACAGGGCCTGTCAGTCACAGTCCCTGCCTCATTGTGAGGAACGGAAAAAAATCTCATATTTGGCACACAGGAGGAGAAATGAATTGTGGAAGAGCATGGCCTCCTCTCCTTTGGTAAAATATGAATTTTTGCCTAAAATGAATCAGGGAAAGAGCGAGGGAATTCATTGGTTTGCAAATTACTTTCTGCACACGTGAGTTGAGAAGCCTGAACCCACACAAGCGCGTGCTCGCTCACACACATGCCAACAGCAAAACCACAGCATTTGAAAACAAAACAATCCAATTTCAATAGTTATTGCCCAGAGGAAAAGTTGGTTTGCAGACACAGTTTACAACACAAATCATCACATTCTACGCAGAGAAAACACACGATAACCTTCTGCCCAACCTTTATTGAATGTCAGACACTGTATATCCTTTAACACCGGAGGCACAAGGGGGATCATGTAAAAAGGTTGCATACGCACAGAAACATGGTGTAGATCCTTCTCCACATTAAGATGTATGCACTTGTTTACCACGCCAAGCTGATGGCTGGTGTACACACGTTTCTACGGCTACGGTTCTTCTAGTGATATGCACATGTGATGCTGGGAAACTGATAACAGTTTGAAAACATGAAGTCATCAGAGCGATGTGCACATTAGAGACACACTTATGAACAATTTATACACCCACGTGTTTGCAGTTATATGGGTGGATATAAAAGCACACGCAAAGTGATGAGGAAAATGGCATCAACAATGTCTGCTTTAGCGTGGTTAGAAGGCCTTGCAAATGGTGCAATCTGACATGAGGGAGTATTCAGGGAACGCGAGGATTCATCTGTAATTGACGATAACTGGCGCATAGGCCGATTTGTTTAACAAGGCCAGTGTTACTGGAGTTGTGCACAGAACTGCGGTTGGCCCTAGAATGCAACAGTGAGGAGCTGGGGTTACTGGCAACGGGGACATTCCAGCTGGAGCTGGTCAGTTGGTAAGGAGTGTGCCAGTCAATCTTGAGCTGAGCCATGCCAGCTGTGTGGAACACAATCATCCGAGTGTCACCCAAGTACATCACACTGCAGCATGAAAGTGCAATTTGCAGTGAGAGCCAGTTTCGCTAATGTAATCTGAGCTATTGACTGCACACATATTGCTATAAAGTTGCCATTACATGATGAATTTGTTTTTGTTAATAGGAAACATTTTCATTCCATCAATGTTCAAATCATATGTGATGTGCAAATGCATTGGGTTGGGTAGGGAACAGGCTAGAGGCTGTTGATGGATGGCTGCTTGGTGAGGAAATATTTTACTTGCATAATTGTTCCAAATGAAAACCAGCGCGGGGACATTTGGGCATGTGCACATTCAAATATGTTTTTGTTTGTTTCTTAATGGTGAAACTACAGCTGCAGAGCTTCTAAGCCCCGATTTGTCAATAAGTGTGTGGGTAAAGTTTTGAATGTCAAACATTATCAGCCGCAGTGCACCTTTTTTTTTTTTTTTTTTACGTGCTCTGAGTCTGCAGCATTTATGGCCTCACACACACTTCTTTTCTGTTTCATATTTATCCTGTTTGACAGGATACCAACTTAAATATCTGGTACCATGGCAAACTGTCTGCGACTCCTAGACCCAAAAAGAACAGTCTTGCTTTCATCAGTCCACAAAATGTTGTACCATTTGTCTTTTGGCCAGTCAGTGTGTTCTTTGGCAAATTGTAACCTCTTCAGCATGTCAATTTAAAAAAAAAAATGATTTTGAGGGGGCTTTTTGCCTATTTGGTGTTTCAGCATTTCCCATAATGCCCCTGGCAGCCACCTACACTTCCCAGAATGCACCACAGTGCCAGCAGAGTTCCGCTGTCTCACAGCGCATGTAAATAACGGCAAAGCGAGGATGAGGATGGCTTTAATTTAGTGCGTTCAGGGGTGATTATGATGAATATATGCTCTCCCGAGTTGAGAGGGTTATAGAGGAGGTGTAGCACCTGTGATGGACTTCTGCTGTGCATCGATGTTGTCTTATTGGTCATATGGCACGAGGTGTGTTTACACTGTGAGTGCTGAGCTCCTGACACCGGAACGCTGCTGAAACCGACTTCTCGCATGATTTACGGACCGCCAGATGGCGCAAGAATCACAACAGTATATAATAGCTGGGTTTCACATGGGCAACTTCTCATTGTTACAGCACTCACAGGTAACTTTAGATCTTCTTTGATCACCCTGGAGCTGATCATCGGCTAAGTCTTTGCCATTCTGTCTGTTCTTCGATCCATTTGGTTTTCCATTTCCTTCCACGTCTTTCTGGTTTTGATTGCCATTTTAAAGTATTTCAGATGGTTTTAGCTGAGCCACCTATCACTGTCCCTGTTATGCCCCTGGTCCAGGACTAAAATACAGGTGTGAACATGCACTAAAAACAATTTGTTTTATTTTATTTATTTATTTTTACTGCACTGTACAGTGTATTCACACTCACAGAAAAGCTGTCTCTGCACTTATAGGTGGGCCGCCTGGAATACAGACCATCTCAGTGGGTGTGTCTCACAAAGCGAACAGAAGTCCACATATTTACCTCAGTGACATATGTCACAGAAGTCAGAGCAGAGATCTTTAAGCCAGAATTTTGTTCAATTCAACATACAGGTGACATAACAGTGGGACTTTGAATGAATGAATGAATGAGTGAATGGATTTATTCGGCACACACACAAATCCGAAAGAACAGAAACATACCAATAATATGAATGTTATATAAACAAGCCTGTGAGTCCGAAAGGGTGTGGGCAGAAGCAAAGCTTATCACCACCCACCCCTGCTAGTATGAGTCCAACAATTATAACAGCCATAACAACATATACACAAATTCACAACACACTACATATCAACACAGACATACACTTCAATATTCAATTACATTTCAATTCATGTATAAGTATGTTATGTATAAAGCGCCAAATCACAGCAAACTTGGCCCAAGTCACTCCATATTAACCCTGCCGACCCCCAGAGCAAGCACTAGGCAACTGTGGTGAGGAAAACCTCCCTCTTAGGAAGAAACCTCAAGCAGACCAGGCTCTAGGGGGTGACCCTCTGCTTGGGCCGTGCATATATACCTGCATACGTACATACATACACACACATTATATATATATATACACTTATACACACACACATATACACACTCACATATATACCTATATACATACCCACTAACACATAAATAAATATGCAATACATATATATACACATACATACATTTATACCTACACTTACATATACATACCCCTACACATATACACATATATACACACACACATATACATACATATACACACACACATGTATACATATATACACATACATACTACATATATGCATATACATATATACACACACATATACACGTACATATACATACATATTGACTGATTGATCATTTATTTTGAGTTTTACAAAATAAGCATTTCTTTGACATCTACATTTACCCACATTGGGTTGAAAAGAACAGGAGATACAAACATACACGCATACATACCCGCGCACTTAACCCGAAAAGGGGTGGGATGAAGATGAACTTATTTAATCCAACCCCCAAATACCCATACGTTATTACGACTACCGAGTGTGACCAATATTCCTTTTTATTACTATGTAATTGATATCATATATTAGTGATGAGTATCTATAATAATAATAATAATAACAATTCCCACCATAATAGACAGTAATAATGACAATAATTATTGTCAATCAAAAAATTTTTTAGTTTTTTTTTCTATTATTATTATTATTATTATTACCATTTTTTTAATTGCTATTGATATTGCTGGTGTCATTCCTTAAGCCATTTTCATATGTCAATAAATTCCCCACATTTACTCAGAAAATGACTATTTAAAAGGACTATTCTTGTGTGTGTCGATGGTAATTCTGTCTCTCTCTCTCTCTCTCTCTCTCTCTCTCTCTATATATATATATATATACACACACACACAAAATACACACATACATCAACTATACACACATGTATACACATAATATATATACATATATACAATTATGCTACATTCATTTTATTATTTTATTAATTTAATTACCTTAACTTTTTTATTAATTTATCATTATTATTATTTTCTTTTTCTTTTTTTTTTTCCCCCTTCCCCTCCTTCCCCATTTGTCATGTGTGTGGTGCATTAAAAGATGCAAAGTATTTTGTAAACCTGCTGCCAGAGAGGGGTCGCCCCCTGACACAGGTCCACCCTTTGCTGAATGTCCTAGGCTCTGCATTAAAAGACAGGGTTTTGGAGTCTGCTGGCAGAAGGGGGAGACCTTTGAGCAACAGACCCCCACTTGCCGACCCTGATCTGGAGATAATGATGTAAGTGATGTAAGAGGGGGAAACAAGGAGGAAAGAAAAGGAAAAGTCTTTTTATGTATCAATAAACTTACATATGTACATATTTATATAAATGTAAACATAAATATACATATATGTATATATACATACATACATACACACCCACATATACATACATATTATACATACACATACATACATACACATATATATATGCATACATATATACATACATACATATACATGTTTCCCCCTCTCTCTAAGTTATTACCATCATCACCATACTTCTATTTGACTAGCATTTCAACTACAGGATCATGATGTATAAAAATAATACTTTTGACCATGGTTACGACACCGGCAATAACAGGTATTATGCAAATATGTTAACATCTATTATATTAACAAACATATAGTAAGATTTTATTATCATTATTATTATTATTATATTTTTTTATAATATAGTTTACAATTATGGCTATGATATATATATAATTAAATTGATGTACAGGATAATTCCAGGTATTTTATGAATGTTTGTGTGTCCTAGCGAGACCCCTTCTATTGCTGACAAGGCAAAAAAGCAAAGGTAAATTAACTAGAAATAAATTAAAAAGACGTGACGATCACGCACCTCTCTCCTCATTCATGTATTTCAACAGAACCATTTCTTTGTATCTTTTTTTGAATTGATGGATGTTAGGACATCGCTTAAGCTGAGGTGCCAAACTATTCCACAGCTAAATGCCACACACGGACACACAGAAACTTTTCCTGGTAGTTCTCACTGCCTTGACTTTAAAGTTACCACATCCCCTCAAGTTATAGCTTCCTTCTCTCTGGGTGAAGAGACTCAGAATATTACTGGGTAATGAGTTTTTACTGGCTTTATATAATAATTGTGCAGTGTGAAAATTAACCAGATCTGGCATTTTCAACAATTTGGATTGCAAAAATAGACTATTTGTGTGATCAAGATATCCTACCTTATAGATGATTCTTATTGCCCGCTTTTGGATTATACAGAGGGGATGTAGCAAACTTTTGTAATTGTTACCCCAGATTTCTATACAATATGTTAAGTAAGGAGTGATTAAAGAACAATACAATAAATATAATGCATTATGATCCAGAAAATATTTTGCTTTGTACATAATAGAGACATTCTTGGAAACTTTTTTATGTATGTGGCTGATATGAGACTTCCAGCTTAATTTACTATCGATGGTTATCCCTAAAAATTTGACTTCTGACAATTTATTTCGACACGGTCTATATTTATTGGTAAATTAGAATTGACATTATGATTTCCAAAAAACATGACTTTAGTCTTATATATATTTAGGGATAATTTATTAATATTCAACCACGTTTTCAGCTTAATTAATTAATTAATTAATTAATTAATTCACTATTTACCACATTAATAAGTTTGCTATAATTATCACTGGAAAATAATATATTGGTATCATCTGCAAATAATAATAATTTTAATAATTGTGACACATTAAATGTGTCATTTATATAAAGATTAAAAAAATGTGGACCCAGTATGGATCCCTGTGGGACCCCACAAGGGATGCCCAAACACCCAGATTTAAATGCACCCATCTGCACAAACTGATGTCTCTCCGTTAAATAGCTTTGAATCCAGTTCCAAGCCGCTCCCCTGATACCATATCTTTCCAATTTATTGAGTAGAATTGAGTGATTAAGTGTGTCAAACGCTTTCTTTAAATCAATGAATATTCCAACTATATAGTTTTTACTATCTAAGGTGTTTGTAATCTCTTCTATTCAATCAATCAATCAACTTTTTTCTTGTATAGCGCCAAATCACAACAAACAGTTGCCCCAAGGCGCTCCACATTGCAAGGCAAGGCCATACAATAATTATGAAACACAGTCTACGTCTAAAGCAACATAACCAAGGGATGGTCCAGGGTCACCCGATCCAGCCCTAACTATAAGCCTTAGCGAAAAGGAAAGTTTTAAGCCTAATCTTAAAAGTAGAGAGGGTATCTGTCTCCCTGATCTGAATTGGGAGCTGGTTCCACAGGAGAGGAGCCTGAAAGCTGAAGGCTCTGCCTCCCATTCTACTCTTACAAACCCTAGGAACTACAAGTAAGCCCGCAGTCTGAGAGCGAAGCGCTCTAATGGGGTAATATGGTACTATGAGGTCCCTAAGATAAGATGGGACCTGATTATTCAAAACCTTATAAGTAAGAAGAAGAATTTTAAATTCTATTCTAGCATTAACAGGAAGCCAATGAAGGGAGGCCAACACGGGTGAGATATGCTCTCTCCTGCTAGTCCCCGTCAGTACTCTAGCTGCAGCATTCTGAACCAACTGAAGGCTTTTTAGGGAACTTTTAGGACAACCTGATAATAATGAATTACAATAGTCCAGCCTAGAGGAAATAAATGCATGAATTAGTTTTTCAGCATCACTCTGAGACAAGACCTTTCTGATTTTAGAGATATTGCGTAAATGCAAAAAGGCAGTCCTACATATTTGTTTAATATGCGCTTTGAATGACATATCCTGATCAAAAATAACTCCAAGATTTCTCACAGTATTACTAGAGATCAGGGAAATGCCATCCAGAGTAATGATCTGGTTAGACACCATGCTTCTAAGATTTGTGGGGCCAAGTACAATAACTTCAGTTTTATCTGAGTTTAAAAGCAGGAAATTAGAGGTCATCCATGTCTTTATGTCTGTAAGACAATCCTGCAGTTTAGCTAATTGGTGCGTATCCTCTGGCTTCATGGATAGATAAAGCTGGGTATCATCTGCGTAACAATGAAAATTTAAGCAATACCGTCTATTGCTTCAATTATTGCAAGTGAAGTTGACCTACCAGACCTAAACCCATACTGACATTTGTTAATTATGTTATATTTTTCTATAAAGGATCCTAACCTGTTGTTAAAAAGCTTTTCTAAAATTTTTGAAAATTGTGGAAGTAGAGAGACCGGTCTGTAGTTTGTGAAGATGTGTTTATTTCCATTTTTGTATAGTGGAATAACTTTTGCCATCTTCATTTTGTTCGGGAATGTCCCCGTTAGAAATGACAAGTTACATATATGAGTCAGGGGTTTTGATATGCTTTTGATTATTGTTTTTACTAGCTTCATATCTATGTCATAACTGTTGTATGGCTGGGGGGCCTGGCTTCCTTTTTGTTTCTGTCTTTTGTTTTTCCTTCCAGGTGGCTTGCATTTGGGACTGAGTGGCTGTGTTGCTGAGGTTATCAGGACCTCACCCTGATCACCTGCGGCTCGTCAGGACTCACAGCTGAGGTGCATCTATATGGATTGGAACATGGTGGCATTTAAGACTGGAGTATACAGTGTGTATTTGCCAGAGACTCGACCTTGTGACCAGACGGGTGAGATCGTCGTCTCGGGAGCCATCTCATCATCAGTGGATGCAGAGAACGTCCAGGGTTTGATGCACGGTCTGTGAAAGAGGAGGGGGTGAGGTCTCACACTCGTCAGCACACTTCCTGAGGTACGTTAGATTTTGTGACTAACATTTATACAGTCAGTAAATGTGGTGTCCCTCACACCTTTTTATATTGAGCTGTATGTTAGTCATGTATCGGCTTCCACTGCAGTGGAGTTTTGTGAACTGGATGTTCCATGCCTGCAGGTTGGGAAGCTGATTAGTAATCAAGCCAGGAAGTGTTTGCTGTTTGTACACCTTTAAGTGTTCTCTCTGTGTGTAGAGTGTGGACTCACATAATGGTTCCTTCTTTCACAGACTCGGTTTGTTGCGGCCACCTGGGGGGTGTCGGCGGGGTCCTTGGGTCCGAACAGCTTCTGGCTCCGGACCGTTAGCGCTGCTGGGAGCGCACCACGCCAGACCGCACTTTCTTTTGTTATTTTTTGTATCACTGTTATGTATTAAATTCAGTTAGCCTTTGTACCGTGCTCTGCTTATTTCATACTGGGTCCTTCAAACGCTGGTCGGTTCTCCGAGCTGCGTCCGACACATAACAGTAGTCTCTGGCCAAACATCACGGACCCAGCGGTAGCAGAGACGGTAACGCGCCGGGAAGGCGGCAGCAGACGTTCAGTAGTTATCCGGATCAGTTGCGGGTGCTCTCCGCCCGGATGGTGCGTGTTTGAGACCCATTGCTGAATCCTGATTTGTGCTCTTTTGCAGCCGTGTTCCTGTGTTTGTGCCTTATCCGTGGGTCGTGGTGGAGTGTGACTGGCGACGGCTTCGCGTCACGCTCCGACCGGATAAGAGGTTTAAACGGGAGCTGCAAGAGTATGTCTGTAATGGGTGCACGCGCACGGCGGAGCTCTGTGGCATGGGTCGCGGTGCTTCCTGTGTTACAGTCGTAGCCCCGTTTCCCCGGGTAATGATAGCTACTGCGTCTGTTGTCAGCTCCGGCGTTATTTAGTTGAGCACATTTTTGGTTGTGTGCTGCGCACAGAAAGGCAGCATGAGTTTGTTTTCTCAGTTACCAAAGGGGGTTTTTCATTTTTAGCACTTTGGCTCCCTCTTTTGTGACTGAGTCACATTACCGTCAAGCTCTTAAGTTGGAACAGGTGTGTTCCATTTGTTTGAGCTTGACGGTATAAATTACTTATTTGTTTTGTGTTAGTTCATTTTGTGTGGGTGTTTTTTGAGTTGGTTTTTGTGTGGGATTTTATGTTTTGTTTTTCACTATTTAGTGTCTGGGGTCGTGACCCTGCAGTTCTGCCAAAAAAAAAAAAAAAAAAAGGACCCGAGCAACCTTATGTCAGTCTGTTAGTCTTTCTTTTTATTTTTTTTTTCAGTTTCACCTCCCAGGGTTTGATGGGACGGTCCCCTGGGGGGTCATGGGGGGGGGGGTATTTGGGTTGTTGTTTTTTCTTTCTTTTTTTTGTTTTGTTTTTTGTTATGCCCTCTCTTCTCCTCTGACTCCAGCCGTGTGAGCCGTAGTGTAGGCGTTGCTGGAGTGGTGCAGTTAGGTTGTGCTGGGCGTTTCCCAGGTAACCTCTGCACCCGGGAGGGGAGGGGGGGGTTTGGGGTATTTTCTTTTTGTTCCCTCTCTTCTCCTCTGGCTCCAGCCGTGTGAGCCGTAGTGTCGGCGTAGCTGCAGTGGTGCAGTGTGGTTATGCTGGGCGTTTCCCAGGTAACCTCTGCACCTGGGGGGGGGGGGGTTTCCCCCCAGTTTCCGCCCTCAGGGTTTGACTGTGGTGTCCTCTGGGGGGGAAAGGGCTGTGGGTCCATCTAGCCATAGACGGCCGGGGCTGGGTCCGTTGGTCGTGAGGGGAGGCATCTCCTGGGGTTGACGAGTGGTCCTCTGGGAGGCGCTGGGAGTCCCCGTGGGTGACGTTGGATCCCAGAGGGACCTCGGCTGTGGTTATTACTCCTGGAGCTGGTGGGAAGTCCTCTGGGGGGTGTTGGTCCCTACATGTCGTTTGGGGGGGGGGGGGTTTAGCGCTTTTATTTGTAAGCTTAAGTTTGGGGTTTTTCTTTTCTCCTCTTCCCGGGGTTTGATAGGACGGTCCCCTGGGGAGGGGGGGGTGGTTTGGTTGTTTGTGTTTGTCTTTTTTGTTTTATGACTAATGACTGAACATGGTTGGATAAAGGCTGACCGCACAGGTTTAAGAACTCCTGGCCACACCTGTGCTAAGTGACTGACTGAAACAAAGGCAAGGATGCAGCCAGAGGAGAGGACATCAACCATTCTGTTGGAAGACGAATGCAGATGCGGTTTCCAGCCATGGTCCCTGGAGGGGGGTGTTTCTCCTGGGCCAGGTTTGTGTGGTCGCCGGGAGGCTTCCCGTGAGGGTGGGGTACTGTTGTATGGCTGGGGGGCCTGGCTGCCTTTTTGTTTCTGTCTTTTGTTTTTCCTTCCAGGTGGCTTGCATTTGGGACTGAGTGGCTGTGTTGCTGAGGTTATCAGGACCTCACCCTGATCACCTGCGGCTCGTCAGGACTCACAGCTGAGGTGCATCTATATGGATTGGAACATGGTGGCATTTAAGACTGGAGTATACAGTGTGTATTTGCCAGAGACTCGACCTTGTGACCAGACGGGTGAGATCGTCGTCTCGAGAGCCATCTCATCATCAGTGGATGCAGAGAACGTCCAGGGTTTGATGCACGGTCTGTGAAAGAGGAGGGGGTGAGGTCTCACGCTCGTCAGCACACTTCCTGAGGTACGTTAGATTTTGTGACTAACATTTATACAGTCAGTAAATGTGGTGTCCCTCACACCTTTTTATATTGAGCTGTATGTTAGTCATGTATCAGCTTCCACTGCAGTGGAGTTTTGTGAACTGGATGTTCCATGCCTGCAGGTTGGGAAGCTGATTAGTAATCAAGCCAGGAAGTGTTTGCTGTTTGTACACCTTTAAGTGTTCTCTCTGTGTGTAGAGTGTGGACTCACATAATGGTTCCTTCTTTCACAGACTCGGTTTGTTGCGGCCACCTGGGGGGTGTCGGCGGGGTCCTTGGGTCCGAACAGCTTCTGGCTCCGGACCATTAGCGCTGCTGGGAGCGCACCACGCCAGACCGCACTTTCTTTTGTTATTTTTTGTATCACTGTTATGTATTAAATTCAGTTAGCCTTTGTACCGTGCTCTGCTTATTTCATACTGGGTCCTTCAAACGCTGGTCGGTTCTCCGAGCTGCGTCCGACACATAACACATAACAGTCAGTTGATTTTTTATTTTTACATTTATTAACAATATCTATTATTTCGGCTTCACTAACACTGGAGAGAAACATTGTGTTTGGATTGATTTTTATGAGTGATTCCTGCTCCTTGTTACAACCATCGGGAATTTTTGCTGCCAAGTCGGGTCCAATATTAACAAAGAAGTTATTAAAACCATTAACTATGTTATACATATTATAGATGTCCTTGTTCTTATCAATAAAATAATTTGGATAAGAATTACCTCTTACCTTGTTAAGAATTTCCCAGATTCTCTTGGTGTCATTTTTATTATTATTTAATAGATTGGTATAATATAATTTCTTGCTGGCTCTGATTATATTAGTTTGTTTTTATATAATTTATATCTATGTTCAGATTCTTTTGTCCTTAGTCTAACAAATTGTCTGTATAATGTATTCTTCTTTTTACAAGCATTTTATAGACCTTTTGTTAACCATGGACTTTTGGCGACAGTACTGTTTTTGTTGACTTGGCGTATTGGACAGTAGAAATTTATTGAAGGCACAATCCACATCATTCTCCCTATACACAGTGCGCCAGTCCTGTTTTGTTAAGTCATTATTGAGGTGATCTATTGCCTATCTATTGAACACAGGAAGATGGTCAGTTATGTCACAAATCAATAAACCACTTATATTTTTAGTTTCTATATTGTTTGTGAAGATGTTATCTATTAGAGTTGCACTATTCAATGTAATTCTGCTTGGCCTGGTGATAACTGGGTATAAGCTCATGCTGTACATTGTGTTTATAAATTCATCAGTTGATGTGTGCCTATTGGGGTTTATTAAATCAATGTTATAATCTCCACATATAAATATTTTTTTGTTATTTATTGATGAAAACATTCTGTCCACCCAGTTTGTAAATGTAGCCATATTTGAGCCTGGCGCCCTATATAAACAACTTGTAATAATGTTTTTCTTGTTTGCATTATAAATTTCTATTGATATACATTCTAACACATCTTTTATTGTTAACGTCATACTTTCTATTACCTTAAATTTAATATTTTTCCGCACATATATAGCAACACCTCCACCTCCTTTATTCACTCTGTTGATGTAGTTTAGATCATAACCATCCAACTCAAATTGAATTCCTTTTTGCGCATTGAACCACATTTCTGAAATTGTTATTATACTAAAGGGTTTTGTAAACTGCTGAAGAAATTCTTTGATACTGTTAAAGTTTGTGTACATACTTCTGCTGTTAAAGTGGATAATTGATAATTTACCTTCTGTTTTAACTGTATTATTGTAATCCTGTTCCGTATAGTAGTTGCAGTGAACGGTATCAGTCGAAAAAACATATCAGGGTCTATTTCGTTTTCCAAATCCATTATCTTATGTTCGGTGTACTCAGTTGCTTTTACTTCCAATAATTCCTGGTTTATTACCCTCTGTTGTATTATTTCTGTTGGGAAAGTGTAGGTACACGGACCCACAACAGGGGGCGCAAATGAACGGACAATGGAGGAAGTCAAATACAACACTTTACTGTTGTGAAAGGGCACAACAAACACAACAGATTACAATAATAGACAAAAGGTCAAATCGCAACAGGTGTCGTGTGGGCAGGCTCGAAGATAGGAGACGTCTGTCCAAAGTAGAACTGGAACCACACGATTTCCTCCGCCACCAGACCCCGGGAATACTGGAGCCGCCAAGTCCCGAACTCCCAGGTGGCCACTGCCTCCGCGTGTCGGATCTGGTACTGCTGGCGAGGAACAAAAAAACAATTAAAGGTGGGCGCGTATGCACCCAGCAATTCACACGGCAGGAAAACCAACTCCACCTCTTGTTGGAAAAAGAGTCTGTTACACGATACACAAAAAGTCACAAAAGGTTACTGTCGAATAAATCTCACAGCCAGCTGAGAACGTTACCTTCCTGGTAAAGCGATATCTCGGCAAAGAGGTGGAGATGACGTCTTGCTGATATACTGATGCTGATCAGATGAGTGGTGACAGCTGTCATAGGTGATGAGTGTCAGCTGTCACCCCGGCTACTCCTGTTAGGCGGCAGCGCCCTCTGGTGCCTGGAGCCCGCACTCCAGGCAGGGTGCCCTCTGGTGGTGGTGGGCCAGCAGTACCTCCTCTTCAGCGGCCCACACAACAATTTCATCTCCTGAAGTAGAGATTATTATACTTTGATGATGTTTAAGAAAGATTTTAAAATAAAAAGAGATATTACCAAATGTGACTGCTTTACTGATCCACAGAATATTTCTTCTTGCTTTGCTGCCATTTGTCAGAGTAATTGTCACTTGCGGTGAGCCACAGATGCGCATCCGTCAGGGCAGATCGCGCACACGGGCTCCAAATCCCTTGAAGCTTTCAGTGCAGTGAAGTATTGCACGCCAGACTTCAGTCAAATGGCTTCAGTGCCTTCTTGCATTGAACGTGGTCATGATTCATACTCTCATATACACAGCAGTTAGAGGGCAAAGGTTTTATATGTGCAGAGTGAAAAATCAAAGGAATGGGACTTTGCATATTAGTATTTGATATGTTCTAAATTCAGGTCAGCTGCACCACTGACCTCTTACTTGTAACATGATCAAATCAGTCAGAGAAATTTGATAAATCAACCTAACATTATTCACACTCTGGTGATACAAATATATGAAATGGTAATACATTATAGATGAGTCAGTCGTTGACCGTTCCCTAATAATGTATGATATATGAGTGCAGCTCAGAATATGAGCTTTCAATAGAAAAAGGTTTGAGGTGTCATGTATAGAATATTAATTTAAACTCATTTCCACTGAGGCAAAATAGCAAAATGACATGTTACCACCTTTATATTCTTTCACTAAGGTACTTATATCATATCTCTATACATTTCAGCACACTTTAATTTTTTTCTTGTTCTTTCTTTTTAATATTATTACATATTACAATAATATTACATTTAATATTATTACATTATGGCTTCATCCCCTATTTAAGGATGAAGCCAGCACCTGTTGAACATGCTTTTCTCTTTGAAAGCCTGAGGAAAATGGGATGTCCAAGACATTGTTCAGAAGAACAGCTTAGTTTGATTAAAAAGTTGATTGGAGAGGGGAAAACTTATATGCAGGTGCAAAAAATTATAGGCTGTTCATCTACAATGATCTCCAATGCTGTAAAATGGACAAAAAACCAGAGATGCATGGAAGAAAATGGAAAACAACCATCAAAATGGATAGCGGAATAACCAGAATGGCAAAGGCTCACCCATTGATCAGCTCCAGGATGATCAAAGACAGTCTGGAGTTACCTGTAAGTGCTGTGACAGTTAGAAGACGCCTGTGTGAAGCTAATTTACTTGCAAGAATCCCCCGCAAAGTCCATCTGTTAAATAAAAGACATGTGCAGAAGAGGTTACAATTTGCCAAAGAACACATCAACTGGCCTAAAGAGAAATGGAGGAATATTTTGTAGACTGATGAGAGTAAAATTGCTCTTTTGGGGTCCAAGGGCCGCAGACAGTTTGTGAGACGACCCCCAAACTCTGAATTCAAGCCACAGTTCACAGTGAAGACAGTGAAGCATGGTGGTGCAAGCATCATGATATGGGCATGTTTCTCCTACTATGGTGTTGGGCCTATATATCGCATACCAGGTATCATGGATCAGTTTGGATATGTCAAAATACTTGAAGAGGTCATGTTGCCTTATGCTGAAGAGGGCATGCCCTTGAAATGGGTGTTTCAACAAGACAATGACCCCAAGCACACTAGTAACACAGCAAAATCATGGTTCCAAACCAACAAAATTAATGCCTCACAGATGTGAAGAAATCATGAAAAACTGTGTTTATACAACTAAATACTAGTTTAGTGATTCACAGGATTGCTAAAAACAGCAGTTTGAACATAACAGTTTGGAGTTTGTAGCATCAACAGCAGATGCTACTATTATTGTGAACACCCCTTTTTCTACTCTTTTTTATTAATAGCCCAATTTCATAGCCTTAAGAGTGTGCATATCATGAATGCTTGGTCTTGTTGGATTTGTGAGAATCTACTATATCTACTGGTACCTTGTTTCCCATGTAACAAACAATAAGAAATATACTCAAAATCTGGATTAATCTTTTTAGTCACATAGCACTACTATTATTCTGAACACTACTGTAAGTGGCTCTACTTTACTCTATTCTACTCTTCCTTTTTTAGATGTACCTTAGTATACACTAGTAGAGTTCTACTTTAGAAATGGAATATATTCTAGAAGACATATCTTACTGAATTTTTATGTAGCATAATTTGCGTTCGTACATACAGCATAAAGATGCAGAAAGGATCTGAGGAGTATCACTTCATTGTGAGGGAATGACAGCTCCAACATTATGGCCATGTGGTTCATTTCTCTGGGTATGATCCAACACGCAGGCGTCCCACTGTTGAAGACCCAGCGGCTAAAGAAAGCCAAGTGGACACCCACATTTTTCCTGACTATTCAAGTTCACAGTCATTAATTTCAGCACACACACACAAAACATACTTAACAAAGAATCTTCCATTTACAAAACAAAACAAAAGAAAACAAAGAAAATAAAAGAAAAACTCAAACAATTACTCTGTCTAATGCAGGTGAAAGGGCGTTGGCTGAAGCAGAAGCTTGTAATCGCCCACCCCTTACACCAGTTACTATACATACACAGAAATACCCTCATAACAACAAATACCAATCAGTGAAATAAAGTATCTGAATACAGTAAAACAAACAGTAATACAACACACAAGTAAACAGAAGAACAGCCACAAAGTCAGCTCACCTATTTTTTTTGTATTATAAGAAGTAATTATATTGTTTCATAAAGTCTTTTAAAGCAAGCCAGTGTACCAGATAACTTAATACTATCAGAACAATTATCCCAGATTTTAAGACCTTTTACCGAAAGGTAAAACTACTTTTAACAGTAGTCCGAATCTTTCTTCTGTCAAATATCAATATTCCTCACAGATGATAACAGGACTCCCTCATTTTAAACAACTCCTTATTTAGGCAAGAGTCCATTTTTAACTTCATACTCAACAAAAATATATATGTTCTATTTTTGCTTTACTTTCTTTCTTTGTACTCTTAAGACTTTGTTTCAGTTCTGTTTTTGTTTGTTCTATCAGTCTGTGTTTTCATGGTTTATCATTTAGTTACTGTTGGCCTATTTTTGCTGTTCTCAATTCTGTTATATGTAGTTCTATGATGTCAGGTTTTGTTATCACTTAGTTTCTGTTTTTCTTATAGTTTTTGTCTGTCTGTTCCAGTTTAGTGTTTAATTTCCTATTATTCTGTTTATCATCTTCTGGTTTGCTTTTCAGTCCTGTTCAAGTTTAGATTCCTGTTCATGTTTTCTTTGTATGATCTTTAGTTGTCATGTCTGTAATATCTTCACTGCTCACTTGCACCTGCCTGTGATTCTGTCTTCGTCTGCACTCCTCTCAGGTCTCTAGTATTCATGCCCAGTTTCATTTATATCACAGTCTTCTTCAGATCACGGCACTCTCTTTCTGCACCTGCACTTTCTCATCACAGTTGGCCACGCCCCATTCGTCTGTCGTTTATTTGCCCATTTGTCACTGCCTTTTTGCATCTCTTTTCCCTCTTAGTTTCACTTGACCACGCCCCCTTCCAGGCCCTTCCTCCACCACGTGCACCTCATTATCCTATTACCACCTGTTCTTATTTAAACTGCTTCAGTTCACTTCCTCCCTGCTCGTTTGTTGATTCATTCACTTACCAGCACTTTGTCTCATCCTGTTTTTGCCAAGCCGTGTTTTTGACTCTGCTCTGTGTACCAGATCCTGATTTTTGCCTCAGCCCCGATAACTCTGTTCGCTCGTGTACTGACCCTGGTTGTTTTTGACCACGTCCTCTGTCTTGTCCCTGCCTGGTACTTCTGCTCCGTGGACTGCCTTCCTGTTACTGAACCCGACACATGGTGCAAACTATTCCTTTTTAAAATCCTACTAACTCAACCAATAATTTGCATCATGTTTTACCATAATTGGAGCAACTTTAACTTTTGACCCCTGTACAAACTGAAAGTGACCTTTGTCGCCATCCTTGCTGTTTTTACCCCATAACTCCAGAACATTCAGTCACAGATAGTCCAAACTATACCTTTTTTGGAATCTTTGTGATCAGACAGATAATATGGTATAGCTTTCAATATGATTGGAACATTATTTGGACCCCTATTTAAAATTCAAATGGCTAATGTTATTTTTCTAAAATATGTACCAAAAGGTATACACAGTCAAATGTTGGTGCTTGTAAACAGATTTGAAGGATTCCTCTGCAAATATTCTGTTATCTGCTGCACTATTATTTCTGAATATAATACACTTTGTTTTACCAAGATGAACCAATATTTAAAATTTTGTAATTCCCTCTCCATCATGTCCAAGCGCTATCTCAAATGCTCCCCACTACAGAACACAGTCGTATCATCAGCAAAACAAAATACAACTCACAGACTTAGAAACCAAACCTATATCATTAATATAAAACAAAAACAAAATACAAAAAAAAAATTGGTTGATTATTATATTCAAGATAGATGGTTACTTTCAACTGGTGGGGACACTCAGAAATGCTGCCAGGCTTGTTTTGAGATGCTGAAAGAAGGTATAGGTGCCAACATCATACCACACATAAAGGAAATGGCCAAATGTGGTAACCCAACAACTGAAGAAGACAGACAGACAGACATACATGTTGTGCCACTTAGTTGGGTCTCGGTAACAGTTTCAGCAGACCAAACCACTTGTCCAACATTTCCCTATCCTCAGCTAAGCTCTTTGACTCTTCATCAGGGATTCCAACGTGTTCCCAAGGCAGTTGGTAAACATAATCCCTCCAGGATGCCATGGGTCTTCCCTGTCGTCTACTGCCAGTTGAATGTGCCTGGAAGACCTCACTAGGGAGACGACCAGGGGGCATCATCACCAGATGCCAGAACCAGCATAGCTGGCTCCTTTCAATGCAAAGAAGCAGTTATTTTCAAATATTCAACCATCTCACCCTGTCCTAGAGTGTAAGGCTAGATACTAAATGGAGGAATCTCTCTTCCATCGCTTCTGTCTGTGAACTTGTTATTTCAGTCATTACCCAAAGTTCATGATCATAAGTACCAACATGAGACTTAACTCACTCACGGTAACAGCAACATAACACTTGACTAAAGTGACTAAACCAACTGATGTACAAAAACACAATAAATCAATAACACTAACAACACTGTTTTACACAAACCACAATAAGTTTAAAACCTCTTTTCTTGTTTGTGGTCAGACTTGTGATTTTGAGTCAGGCTCAAGTCCAATATCTGTCTTGGCCTGGCTGTCTCCAGCTGTAATAAGGAAAATCATAACCTGCTCTATGATAAAATGAAGTGGCCTCTAAACTATGTCTATTATAGCTAACTTCTATGTGCCTTCAATCACAGTGAAGACCCCTCTTTATTCCTCCTCCACTGCTTTTGGAGGCCAATTAGCACTTTCCTATTGACACTAAACTGCTCCAAAAGAGACCTTGTTTTACAGGAAAAAAGACAATCTACAGAGGCCCTTGAACAGCTCTGTGGTCTATAAGCTTGTTTTCTGTGGATGTATGGAGTCAGTTTGTGCGTGCCCATTTGTTTGTGGGTGTTTACCAGACCTGTACTGATGGCCTTTGTTCAGATGTTTCGCTGAATGAAAAACAAAGCCACTCCTAAGCTCTTCTGCTCTAAAATTCTCTTCGTGTGACAGCTTCTTCACCATTTTCTGCACTGTGGTACCATCCTTTCCATCTCATCCATAATACATGGAGTGAAGCCCTGCACAACGGCAGCAACCCAAAGGATGCAGATGTAGAATTCACAGCTTGTGACTCAGAAGGAACAGGTAGACTGTCACCCCTTCCCTTTTCTTTTCTTTTCTTTTCTTACTGCAAAGTTCCCTTCTTCTATATTTGCTATGCACATTAAATTCCAGTGTATGACTTCATGCCCCAGAAGGAATGTTTGTGTTGTAAAGCATTTGTATTGCAGAGTGAGGTTGAATCATTTTGACTGATGGCGACAGTTTGTGTCTTTGAGGAAGCTGTGTGTATTTAAACAAGGAGAGTAGAGGCACCTTTTGTTCTCTTAAATTTTACTGTAATAATTGGAAAGCTGGTACATTTTTTCCAAAATGGATCAATATATGGAGCTGTAGTCAACCACTAATAGAGGTGCAGAAACAATATTATGATTATTATTATATAGTATTGAATCACAAGGCACCTCAAGTGATAGAAAAGACAAAGGTCTTATCCTTACTCATAGTATATGGACAAATATACAAATAACAAGTCACTCAGAGAGTGCATGCCTTCACCAAGACCACATATGTTCCAGATCAAATTCAAAGTAATATCCCTCATTTACTCTGAGATTTTCCACTTGCTAACTAAATTTCATTGAAATTTGTTCATTACTTCTTGAGTTATCCTGCCAGTGAAAACATCCCGTCCTTGGTAGATGTGATGACAAAATGAAGCTGAAACCTGTGATCTGCACTGGAATCAAGCCTGCATCACAACGCCATAGTTACATGTAACAATCTAGATTTTTGCATCCAGGTGTAAACAGGATCTAAGACTGAAACTGGATGCTGGAAACCCAACAGGAAATTTCTGACTGACAAAGTCACTGTGACTATTAATACTAGTGTTGCCACTAAAAATTTAACATTTATTAATTCACAGAGAATTCATAATTTATTTATTTTTAGGAGTATCAATCACACTTGTCAAAAAATTCCTATTGAAGATGACAAAACATATACAGTATAAATCACAGTAACAACGAACAAGAAACAGTTTTATTTGATGCAGATGAACATAGATTGCTTTCCCACAGCGTTGGAAACACGACAATAAAAATCTGAGTCTATTTGATTTTTTTTTTTATCATCTCTTTAATTTGAGATTTTTGTGCAGTATTATCATGTACTTTATTACTAGAGTTTATTTTGTTTAGTGTGTAGATTCTTGGGAAAGCTCTATATAACTATATTCTTATTATTATTATCGTTATCATTAAATTATTTTTCATTATATGAGTCGCAAGGGAGTAGAAGTAACAGGACCTCCCAATCTAGTAGAAATAAAAGAAGCGCTTAGCTCTTTCAAACTCAATTTCCTGTAACTGCACACATTGTATTTGGTAAAATATTCCCCATCTTTAAAATATTTACAGTACAACAAGCAACTGTGCAAACTATTAAAAAATATAAAATGTTTGGGACCACACAGACTTTACATCATTAAAGAAGGAGGCCCAAATTTATACCCGAGAGTTAAACTTTTGTTCTCAAGGTCAGCCAGACCCTCAAACTCACAACTAAAATGCAACAAAACACTGGTTCTACACATAGGCCCATAAATACAGCCAAATGTTCCCCAAATTATGTCAATTAATTATTCAGAAACCTTAACAACTTCCTCCATCAGTTTCAGCAATCTTCTGGAATCTTTCTTCCTGTTTGAAAAGGGATTCATCCCAGTGTATGTAAGCTGCTGACCCACTAAAAATCCGACATAGTAAAGAAAAAAACTGAAATAAATTTATTTTGTAACCATTATTTCCAAATAACTTTACATGGAACGTAGACCAGTGGATGTTACCCATGGGGCCAGAGGTGATTACTGGATGTCTTTGGCACCCAGATGCTCCTGTGGATCCTTGGGTACTGCTTGAATGAGTTTGTGCCATACAAACGGTTACCTGGGGAGTCTCAGATGAGAACTTCCACTTGCACTGTGAGGGAGTATCAGCTATCCAGCACACAAGTTCTTTAGTGTTGAGAACCCCAGAGACTCGAGAAAGCAATGTTTCATTTCAACTGGCTGTAGTGGCTAGATAGCTACTTCAAGAAATGGTGATCGGTGGGCCGGTGATCTGCCTGGGTGGTTTCCATCTAGAACACAGAGCGGTACTGTGGTGTGGTGGATGCGGAGGTACGTGGTGACAGTGCATGTCCACAGACATGACTTGGAACTTAGATGTACAAAAACAGGAGAAGTTAGCATTTGATCCCCACCTGACCAACCTTCAACCTTCTCCACATACAGTGCAGTAGCTTTGCCAACCTTCTTCTCTACAAGAACGTTCAAAAGTGTACAGATGGTCATTTCATGAATTACAGCACCAATAAATATGGAGGAATTTCTTCTCTTACATCTGTCAATTTGAAATGCGCTCACTGTCTCTGGACCAGTTGGTTAAGTGTCCCGCCTGAGTCCATTTCAGCATGGAAGCAGAGATGGCAACCCCCCCCCCGCTACAGGCATTCTCCCCACCCAGCACACTGTCAGCGCACTCCTTCATCACAGTCACCACAACTTTCAGCAGTTTCTTTTGATAGAATTTGCAAGGTGGCACAAAATCAGATCTTTTTGTTTGTTTTTTTACCCCCTTTGGCTGCATCGCAAAAGATTCTGTAAGTCACTCCTGGATTCAGCTCACAATTTGTTCTCAACACTTGGAAATCTTGGACATCACTCAAAATTGCAACCTGTGTGTTCAAGATCCACAAAAGAGCAGGATTCCTCTCATCATCTGTCAAAGAATAAAAGAGCATGACATAACCACTGAAGATAATGCCCATCTTCTCAACAATTTGGAGATATTTTTTTCCCTTTCATCCTGCACCAATTGAACAAAGAAGAAAGCATTAAAAATAGAACACCATTAATGTCAAAAATAATTGCCCACACTAACTTTCATGTAGCCTCATCAGTCAACTAACAAGAAATAATTAATTCCATCTGTCCGCTATTGAAAGTGGTTTACATATTTGATATGCGGGCTCCAGGAGCCGAGCCATGACCCAGGAGAGAGTCGGGCTCGACAAACCCCAGCTCCACATGGCTGCATTTAATTAGGAGGGATGCTGGAGAGCATGTGGAGGTGGTGCTTATGTTAACTGATTTCCCTCTTTAATCAGTCCTAATCTCCAGTCATTTTCACAGTACAATGCCAGCTCATTCTGGAAGTCAAATTAATAAGTGAGGAATATAGTACTAGCTGCCTCGGTCCGCCGTTATACCACGTTGGAGTCCTGACTCTCTCCTCTCAGTATTTTTTTTTAATTTGTACTGCTGGCTTGGGGAAGGTTCCACAAGAGAAATTAAGAAGAAGAGAATGTATATGCATGGTGGAGAGACATAAAGATGCAAATAGAAAGATTTTATTGTTGCCATTAATATCTGAGATTGCACAGTGGGAAGAGAGTTACACAGTATTATTAGAGTGTGGAGGGTTGCTTTAAAATATATGGCGAAGAAGTTATTCATTACTTAGAAAAAGACAAGAAGTTTGTCACAGTAACATAAAATTATAGCAAAGTAATCTCAATAACTTCGCTCACTTTTGATTGTCTCATTGACTAATGCATGTAAAAACAAGAAAAAGAAAAGTGTGTAAAACATCACTGAAGCACAAATTAAGGAAAGCAAATTTAAAGCTATTCTGCGTTGTGATGTTGTTTCCCTTTTCTGAAAAATGCATATTTTGCACCCACTGAAATTTCAGTAATTTTACATCGGAGTTTATACGGTCACATAGTGCAGTCAGTGTTATTCGTTTGATTCCAATTTTGTTATATCAGACAATGTGGCATGAGTAAACAAAGTAATCATTCCCCATGCCCATGGAGTCTCACACAGTCCATTCAGGTAATTCTTTATTTTTACTTGCCAACTTGGTTAATCTCACAGTATATGTGGTGTCCTTAACCATTTTTTTTGTTTGTTTGTTTTTGACATGCAATGTGACATTAATTTACTTAGCCAATAACTATGCATTTGTTGTGTGTATATCTGTCTGCCTTGTCTGTGCATTTATGTTTATAGGTTAATATTCAGTCCTCTGTACTTTCTGTGCAGATGTTTTTGTGTTATTTTGTCCGTGCCCCTTTTTGTATTCAGTGTTGACCATTTATGTTTGTCATCCTACTCTCTATCTGTGTCTATAGTATGTTAGTTCTCATCTGTCCTTGTCTTTGTAGGCTTTGTCAGTATGTCCTCTGTATAAGTTCCTTGGTTTTCCAGGTTCTCTTTCCCTGTTTTGGCACTGTGTTCACCTTTGAGTTCAATATTAGTTTTCTGCATTTGTTTCTTGGTTTGTTAATTATTCATTGTTTGAGTTGTTTATCATTTATCGTGTTGTCTTTTAGTTCCATTCCTTTGGTCTTTGGTTACGTTTTCTATAACTTTGTATGTGCTTTGTTCTGTCTGTTTATTCATGTGCATCTTTAGTCCCAGTTTTCCACACTGTCTCAGTCCGCACCTATCACATGTTTTGTCTAATTAGTATCAGTGTATTTAAGCCTGCACCTGTTCTCTGTTTATTTGTGGGTTCCTATGTTTCTGTACTCTAGTTTCACTGTTCATCTGTGTTTGTTGCTTTGTTTATTTTGTATAGTCCATCTTAATTTTCTCCTGTCTCCACAGTCATTATAGTTTGTGGGCTTATTATTGGTGTTGCATTTATTTTCTCTTACTTTTCCCCCAGATTCCCTAATCTAGTGTTGGATGCTGTTTTCATGAATTTGGCTTTTTTGTATTCAAGTCGTTGCTGGTTAGTGCGAACTTGGACAATAAATCACAGGTGTCTAATCACACCTCCCGTCTTGGCTGCCTGCATATTGGGTTCACTGATTAACTGTGACAGCTAGCATTTGCCTTGGAGATCCAATCAGATTTCATGAGCAGAGTTGCAGAATTCTGATACTTTTTTGCAATTTTTTTTCGTAAAATAATATAATATATAATTATATCAGCACCAGGACCATAAAGACTTGAACATTTGTTCTCCTGCAAAGGTATCAGCATTGACCTCATGACTCCATAAGCTCTTGCAGGTACCACTGAATCTCAAAACCTGAGGACCAAGAGACATGAACATCACTCACAGCTTGAGATAAGTGAATTTCTCTCCAAGTTTGACACTTTGATCCACTGCCATACATATGTACCTTTTTCTATAACCAGTGCACTGCTTGAATCATCTAAGCAATGGAACAGTGTCATGTACCTGAATTGGCAATATTACACTAATACTGACATTATATATCATGTTGCAATACAAATATGTTGCACATAAATGTCAGTTTTCTATATGCTACACCTATTTGAAAACAGTGCAAGCCACCAATGTGCAATGGAACAGAAACTGTATTATTACAGAACTACTGAATGAAAGAAAGAAATGCTGTTCCGCAGTGACAGATTGGCACTAATTTGCTGTCATGTTGTTCACCTAGCTACTCAGCAGTGATAAAGCTGAAATGCATCTGTAAAATCCAACAAACTATGCAAAACAGCATCTGCCTTTTTCATCTATCAACTGCACTCAAGGGAGCAAGCTGTGGCACAAAGAGTGGGAATGATTCTGCTCCTAGATCACAACCTTGTTTGGTATTCAACCAGAAATATTATGTAAATAAATGACAAAATAAATGGAATTGTAATCCATTACAGTTACTGAGAAAAAAACAATATGTCCCATATTTTCTTGGAGTATAAGTTGTTCTTTTTAAAAACTAGTTCAAGAGGCCTTGCGAGACTTATAGGCCAGTTTGATTAAGGTGCCTTGACACTTGTACGAATTTGATCTGCACATTGGTATGCAATCTGCCGTGCCAGAATGTAAACTCATTGTAAACTCTCTGTAAACCATTGTAAACTCAGCGCGGCTTCATGCAAGTGCGCAAAGAAAATTTTTAAATATTCAAAATCTGTGGAACACATTAATTATGTGAACTTCACACAAACATTGTGCAAACAATTCAAAGATACTGTGTGTCAGTGCGAGTCACTTCGTCAGCGCACCGCACCACAGCGCAGCTTATCTAAGGGCCCTGTCCCACTGGGGAGAGGATTAATTGCGCATGAATTGAGTATACAAATAGCGGGCGTTCATTGTCGTCCGCAACAAAAATGGCCAAAAATGACAAATGTCCCAGTATGAATTATGAATATATTAATAATATATAGCGAATATATGATGAACAATAATCAATCAATCAATCAATTTTTTTTTATATAGCGCCAAATCACAACAAACAGTTGCCCCAAGGCGCTTTATATTGTAAGGCAAGGCCATACAATAATGATGTAAAACCCCAACGGTCAAAACGACCCCCTGTGAGCAAGCACTTGGCTACAGTGGGAAGGAAAAACTCCCTTTTAACAGGAAGAAACCTCCAGCAGAACCAGGCTCAGGGAGGGGCAGTCTTCTGCTGGGACTGGTTGGGGCTGAGGGAGAGAACCAGGAAAAAGACATGCTGTGGAGGGGAGCAGAGATCGATCACTAATGATTAAATGCAGAGTGGTGCATACAGAGCAAAAAGAGAAAGAAACAGTGCATCATGGGAACCCCCCAGCAGTCTACGTCTATAGCAGCATAACTAAGGGATGGTTCAGGGTCACCTGATCCAGCCCTAACTATAAGTTTTAGCAAAAAGGAAAGTTTTAAGCCTAATCTTAAAAGTAGAGAGGGTGTCTGTCTCCCTGATCTGAATTGGGAGCTGGTTCCACAGGAGAGGAGCCTGAAAGCTGAAGGCTCTGCCTCCCATTCTACTCTTACAAACCCTAGGAACTACAAGTAAGCCTGCAGTCTGAGAGCGAAGCGCTCTATTGGGGTGATATGGTACTACGAGGTCCCTAAGATAAGATGGGACCTGATTATTCAAAACCTTATAAGTAAGAAGAAGAATTTTAAATTCTATTCTAGAATTAACAGGAAGCCAATGAAGAGAGGCCAATATGGGTGAGATATGCTCTCTCCTTCTAGTCCCCGTCAGCACTCTAGCTGCAGCATTTTGAATTAACTGAAGGCTTTTTAGGGAACTTTTAGGACAACCTGATAATAATGAATTACAATAGTCCAGCCTAGAGGAAATAAATGCATGAATTAGTTTTTCAGCATCACTCTGAGACAAGACCTTTCTGATTTTAGAGATATTGCGTAAATGCAAAAAAGCAGTCCTACATATTTGTTTAATATGCGCTTTGAATGACATATCCTGATCAAAAATGACTCCAAGATTTCTCACAGTATTACTAGAGGTCAGGGTAATGCCATCCAGAGTAAGGATCTGGTTAGACACCATGTTTCTAAGATTTGTGGGGCCAAGTACAATAACTTCAGTTTTATCTGAGTTTAAAAGCAGGAAATTAGAGGTCATCCATGTCTTTATGTCTGTAAGACAATCCTGCAGTTTAGCTAATTGGTGTGTGTCCTCTGGCTTCATGGATAGATAAAGCTGGGTATCATCTGCGTAACAATGAAAATTTAAGCAATACCGCAATAACCAATAATGGTTATATAACGCATGTTATATAACCGTGTTTGGCGAATATGGGCCAATTTTGTGCGCAATCCATACGCAAATCCTTCTAAACGCCAGTGGGACAGGGCCCTAAACAATTACGACGAGATGTTAAATCTATCATAAACATAATTTTACACATACTCATAAGAAGGGATGAAAATGCAAGTGTTTTACCAAACTATTATAATATAAATATTACAAATACTTTTTGGACAATTCCAAATGCATTCTCCATGTCATGAAATGCATGAGAGATTAAAAAAGCTGCAGCTGTAGAAAATTCCTCTGTGATTCCGGAAGCGATTAGAGGTGGTTTCATCAGTCAAACTCTGAGAGCAAATGATTACTCCTCTACGAAAGAATTATTTTATATACCGCAACATCAACGGCACAAAGCGCAGCATCCAGCGGAACACAGCGGGTCACACTGGCATGATGATTGCGTGGCAGTGTGTGTGTGTGTGTGTGTGTGTGGATGGGGGTTAAATATACGTGTCAGGGTGCCTTAATGGTAGTGTCAATTGACACTACCATTTAAACGATTAGACACAATCTCACATTAAACAAAATGCAGGAAAAGCATATTTCTGAACAACATGGCTCATCAAAAGCCACAGAGACAAATTTGATTGTTTTGATTGGTACTTTTTGAGAAAAAAAAAATTGCACCACCTTGTTGTCCAGTTTAAAACATTTGTTAGAAAAGCAATCAGAACAGTTCCATTACTCTAATGAAGTAATTAAAATAGTTCCATTAGTTATTTTTAAGAGAGAGTAACTAGTACCCTGACTCACGCTCTGTGACTGTTGGGATGGGCTCCAGCTCCCCCCTGACCCTTAATTGGAGTAAGCGGTTATAAAAAATGAATGAACAAACAAACAAACTTGTAATAACATATTACATTTCCATAGTAACGTTCCTCACACTGGTTACAGTAAAAGTGTTGGGGATGTCAGTTATCTATTGGTAAATTTTTGTACTGCCTATCCTGCTGCCGTTACTGCCATTATTTACAATTGTGTTCAAGTTATTGGAAAAATTGAGGCATGTTCCCTGAGCTGCCCTGTCTGGAGACGACATCGGTGCAGCCTTCAGGAATATAATGATGTTTTGAAATCCATTTTGAATGTATGCGTGGGAGAGAGAAACAGAAAGGAAAATAAAACAAAAAAGACAGAATCCTTGAAATGAAAGGCTTTTTATAAAGTCAGACAACAGTCATTAGAGATAAAAAAAATGGCTTGTAAATCTATAGCTTGCATTTTTGAGACAAATTGAAGAGAATTGAGAGAGAAATGGGTTTGATAACTTTTAAGCTCCAGACATCAGGGGACCTATCTTTGTTTTATGTTTGCTGGGGTGCACACAAAACATTCCAGATGTGCCTTTGTACTCATGTGGGTGTGAAAGAAGAATAGGGCTCCTCTGGCTTTATGTTGCAGGAAAGTACAATGAATAAAACTATTGTTGGTGAAGGTCAGGGAGTCAACAAAGAGCAAAGTGGAAGGTAATGTGAGCCAGAGACAGCAAAGCTCTCAAGTCAAGCCAGATTTGCAGATTTGGATGTAGGAGGGAGAGAAAAATGGCACCGCAAATGTGTGCGAGTGAAAGAGTGAGAGAGACAGAAAGTGGAGGCAGCCATCTGCAGGATTATTGCAGAGTGCTGTGCCAGGTTAAATGAGGCAGAAGGCAGGGACATTTGGTGGCACATCTTAGGTAAAAGTGTTCACATTTACACACAGTCACACTGCATACCTGAATAGACCAGCGTCACACATACTCTGTGGCACTGACCAGAACAAACAGTTTCAGGGTCAAAATTTTACAACCCCAATTCCAATGAAGATGGGACATTGTGTGAAATGTAAATAAAAACAGAATACAATGATTCGCAAATCCTCTTCAACATATATTCAATTGAATACACCACAAAGACAAGATATTTAATATTCAAAGTGATAAACTTTGTTGTATTTGTACAAATATTTGCTCATTTTGCAACACATTTCAAAAAAGCTGGGACAGAGGCAACAAAAGACTGGGAAAGTTGATGAATGCTCAAAGAACACCTTTTTGGAACATTCCGCAGGTGAACAGGTTTACTGGAAACAGGTGAGTGTCATGATTGGGTATAAAAGGAGCATCCCCAAAAGGCTCAGCCATTCACAAGCAAAGATGGGGTGAGGATCACCACTTTGTGAACAACTGTGTGAAAAAAATAATCCAGCAATTTAAGAACAAAGTTTCTCAACGTTCAATTGCAAGGAATTTAGGAATTCCATTCCATCATCTACAGTCCATAATATAATCAGAAGATTCAGAGAATCTACACATATGCGGCAAGGCCGAAAACAAACATTGAAGGCCCGTGATCTTTAGTCCCTCAAGCGGCACTGCATTAAAAACCGACATCCTTGTAAAAAAATTACTTGGTTAGAATTCTCAAAACTAGTAAAATGTCTTGGCACTGAATAATCAAAATGTGCCTTAAAAGTAGACAGAATTCTTATTTTAAGATTAGCCTCTGTCTTAAAATAAGGAAAACAATCTTGTTCCTTTGCTTGGATGATTTGAAATCCATTGCCTTTCCTTGTTACTGGTTAAACACAGTTTGATATTAGCTGGAAAAACCTATTAAGAAAAATGAGATACATTTTTCCAAAATAAGACATTTTTTCTTATGTAAAATGCTTGACAAGATTATTTTTTTCTATTTAGATAAAAATTAAGTCAAATTCTCTTTAAGCAAGTCTTTTTTTATTTTAGTTTTTACAGTGTTTATTGAATTTCAGTATGTTAGACAAGTATCATGTGATGAGACTGAGACTAAAGTGACCTGTGATGCAATAGTCTTATTATACAGTATTTCTTACCATCAAGTAATTAAAAGTCCACACATGTATAACCCAGTGCAACTGATGTCATTATGTCATGTGATCACTGTATTGGTCGGCAACAAAGTTTTGCTCTGATTTCTTCGACCAGCAAATCATTAATTCCAATCTTCAATGTTCTCCCATTTTTAAGATTCTAGATTGAAGGTTGGGTTTCTTATTCAAAAATGAACAGATTTCCATCAGACCCAGAAAGATGAGCAAAATGAATAGCACCGATGAAGCGGGAGACATTCATGCAACATTTTTAGAATATTTCGAGTACATTTTCCTCACAGTAACTTATCCTGTTTTTTCTTGAATAGATAATTTAGATAAAACTGGAAATGGGGCATATTTTTTTGCTTTCTTACATGTGGAGCAGGCCTGCAGGATTACATTTTGTGTGCGTGTCTGTAGGTGTGTTTCTGTGTGCACAGAGGGGGCAGGGAAAGAAAAGTCCCAAAATAAATTACAACCCCAAATCAGAGAATAGTTGGACGGTATTGAAAATGCAAATTAAAACCTCAGTGATTCTTACATTGACTGTGACTTGTGGTTCATTGCAGACAGTATGAAGCCGAGATAGCTCATGTTTTGTGTAGTCAATTTAATTTGTTCATATACAGCCAGTCAATGCAATAGACTGGCGTCCTGTCCAGGCTGTAACATGACTCTTGCACTATGACGGCTGGGATAGGCTCCATCCAAAATGAATGAATCAATTAATATACACTCAACAAAAATATAAACGCAACACTTTTGGTTTTGCTCCCATTTTGTATGAGATGAACTCAAAGATCTAAAATTTTTTCCACATACACAGTATCACCATTTCCCTCAAATATTGTTCACAAACCAGTCTAAATCTGTGATAGTGAGCACTTCTCCTTTGGTGAGATAATCCATCCCACCTCACAGGTGTGCCATATCAAGATACTGATTAGACATCATGATTAGTGCACAGGTGTGCCTTAGACTGCCCACAATAAAAGGCCACTCTGAAAGGTGCAGTTTTATCACACAGCACAATGTCACAGATGTCGCAAGATTTGAGGGAGCGTGCAATTGGCATGCTGACAGCAGGAATGTCAACCAAAGCTGTTGCTCATGTATTGAATGTTCATTTCTCTACCATAAGCCGTCTCCAAAGGAGTTTCAGAGAATTTGGCAGTACATCCAACCAGCCTCACAACCGCAGACCACGTGTAACCACACCAGCCCAGGACCTCCACATCCAGCATGTTCACCTCCAAGATCGTCTGAGACCAGCCACTCAGACAGCTGCTGAAACAATCGGTTTGCATAACCAAAGAATTTCTGCAGAAACTGTCAGAAACCATCTCAGGGAAGCTCATCTGCATGTTCGTCATCCTCATCGGGGTCTCGACCTGACTCCAGTTTGTTGTCGTAACCGACTTGAGTGGGCAAATGCTCACATTCGCTGGCATTTGGCACGTTGGAGAGGTGTTCTCTTCACGGATGAATCCCGGTTCACACTGTTCAGGGCAGATGGCAGACAGCGTGTGTGGCATCGTGTGGGTGAGCGGTTTTCTGATGTCAATGTTGTGGATCGAGTTGCCCATGGTGGCGGTGGGGTTATGGTATGGGCAGGCGTCTGTTATGGACGAAGAACACAGGTGCATTTTATTGATGGCATTTTGAATGCACAGAGATACCGTGACAAGATCCTGAGGCCCATTGTTGTGCCATACATGCAAGAACATCACCTCATGTTGCAGCAGGATAATGCACGGCCCCATGTTGCAAGGATCTGTACACAATTCTTGGAAGCTGAAAATGTCCCAGTTCTTGCATGGCCGGCATACTCACCGGACATGTCACCCATTGAGCATGTTTGGGATGCTCTGGACCGGTGTATACGACAGCGTGCACCAGTTCCTGTCAATATCCAGCAACTTCGCACAGCCACTGAAGAGGAGTGGACCAACATTCCACAGGCCACAATTGACAACCTGATCAACTCTATGCGAAGGAGATGTGTTGCACTGCATGAGGCAAATGGTGGTCACACCAGATACTGACTGGTATCCCCCCCAATAAAACAAAACTGCACCTCTCAGAGTGGCCTTTTATTGTGGACAGTCTAAGGCACACCTGTGCACTAATCATGGTGTCTAATCAGCAACTTGATATGGCACACCTGTGAGGTGGGCTGGATTATCTCAGCAAAGGTGAAGTGCTCACTATCACAGATTTAGACTGGTTTGTGAACAATATTTGAGGGAAATGGTGATATTGTGTATGTGGAAAAAGTTTTAGATCTTTGAGTTCATCTCATACAAAATGGGAGCAAAACCAAAAGTGTTGCGTTTATATTTTTGTTGAGTGTATATCCATTCCATCATTTAAGGCTTGTAACACATTCCAAAAAAGTTGGGATGCTCAAGCATTTATCACTTTGTAATGTTGCCATTAATTCTTGCAACACTTGCCACTGACTTATCTTTTATTTTTTTCCCTGTTGTTCCTTCAAGCACATCTTAAGGTGTGGAGCAGTTCTCCACATGTTCTCTATTGGGGACAGGTGAGGATTGCATGCAGTTCAGTAACTGTAACCTCTCCTTCCACAGCCATGCCTTTGCAAAGTGTGCCAAAAATGGTTTTACTTTGGTTTGTTGAGAAATGCACGGACATCTCTGGAAAAGACATCAATATAAAGGCAGTGCATCTTGCTCTAAAACTAAAAGTACCTTTCTACGTTCATGCTGCCATCACAGAATTATAACTTATGTTTGCCAAGGGCACTGACACAAGCTCATACATGACAGACCCTGGCTTTTTAACTTGTTGCCGATAATAGTCTTGATAGTCCTTTTTTCCCCTTTGGTTCACAGCACACAGCATCTATTTATTCCAACTAAGATTTGGAATAAATAGATGCTACACACAGTACATATTTCGACAGTACTTGTTTCCAATGTGTGGTGGTCCTACCCAGATACCTCCAAGCTGAGAGAAGTTGATACCACTTCTGGACAAGATTATGTTAAGGATTCTTTTTTGAACAGTAAAGTCTTAAGTGGCATTTGTGAGTGTAACTCTGCATTGTAGGGCTTGACAAAGATTTCACAAAGTAAAACCTTTCCCATTTATATTGGCTATTAACCAATGATTATTCTTGATGCAGTGCCATTGGAGGGATCAGAGATCATGCTTAGGTGTTCACCCTTGCTTGCCTTTTGCACACTGAAATTCCTCCAGATTCAATTCAGTTCAATGTATTTTATTTTGTATTGAGCCAAATCACAGCAATGCTGCTGTGTAACTGTTTATTTTAGTGATTACCTGCTTCCCCTCATTCACTGCCGACATCAATTTCAATTCAATTTCAATTTATTTTTTTATGTAGCACCAAATCACAGCAAAGCTGCCTCAAGGCGCTTCACACGAGTAAGGTCTAAGTGCCCCCTCGAGCAAGCACACAGGCAACAGTGGTAAGGAAAAAACTCCTTCTGATGATAATGATGAAGAAACCTCAAGCAGACCAGACTCAGAGGGGTGATCCACTGCTTGGCCATTCCAACAGTTATAAGGTTTTTACAAATTTTTCCAACAGAGTAAAGTTTACTCAGCAAAATTTCCTGTGTGCGAGACTTGTCAGGATTGAGGGAACGATGAATGCAGCAATGTACAGAGACATCCTGGATGAAAACCTGCTCCAGAGCGCTCCTGACCTCAGACTGGTGCGAAAGGAGCAACTCTGTGAATGTCCTTGAGTGGCCCAGCCAGAGCCCACACCTGAATCTGATTGAACATCTCTGGAGAGATCTGGAAATGGCTGTGCACCGACATTCCCCACCCAACTTGATGGAGCTTGAGAGGTGGTGCAAAGAGAAATGGGCAAAACTGCCCAAAGATAGGTGCACCAAGGTTGTGGCATCATATTCAAGAAGATCTGAGGCTGTAATTGCTGCCAAAGGTGCATCAACAAAGTATTGAGCAAAGGGTGTGAATACTTGTGATGATACTTACTCATGATGCAATGCTGCATCACATTCACCCATTTACACGGGCAGGCAGTAACACAGCGATGTTATCCTCTTTGTGATTCACAAAACCTCAACGTCTGCAGGCATGTCGGACGATGTTGGAATCCAATACAAATGTGTGTTTTTATTACTTGTTCATGTTGTACAGACATTCTGTGATGAGTTTAAGAAAAGCAGCACAGTTTGACATGACCAACTGCACACACACACACACACGCACACATACACACAAACAATGTTCACATTCGATGTGAATGCCGAGTTACAAAGCTGTTCCCTTATTTACAGTAAAAAGATGTGGTGCTGTTCTTGGTGCTGAAAGTATTCCTGAGAGTTCTGATGCCCTACAAACACAAGGTCTGCCAAATTCCTTTGAAATTCTTATTTGAAAATAGACATATTTCCCATTTTACAGCTGAAACATAAAACATGTTGTTTTTGCCCTTGTCCTCAGTGACACTGAAAGCTTATTGATTTATTTATTAAATATTACTTCAACAAAGAATTTAATGACCTTTTATCATCTTGTTGATGCCCTTTCATTCTTGTTTGCCAAATGACTTCCTGAACAAATAATTTCCTGAATAACTACTTTAACGTTTTTACAACCACAGTTCAGCACCTTTTATATTCCAAGTTTTAACCCAAATTGTTATAGTAAGTAATTTTAAAATTTATTGTGTATTACCTCTGCCAAGGAAGTAATTGCTTCGCTGCCATTTGTCTTTCTATCTGTCTCTCTGCAACATTACATAAAAACTATAAGGTCAACTTCCATGAAACGTGATGAAATGGTGAAGCATTAACCAAGGAAGATACAATAAAATTTTGGAGTACATCCAGAGCAAAGAGCCAATAAAAGGCTTTTTTTAAAGAAAAAAAAACATTCCTTTAATTTTGCAAGATTTTATGACATTTTTTGTCCATTTCTTGGAAAATATTACATGAATCTCTTACAAGAAAAAACTCCTGATCTATGTGTGATAATAACATCTATGAATTTACAGGATTTAGTGCAGACCCAGATACAAGTTCAGTGTTCTGACTCAGTGGGAGAAATTGCATTGGATCCTAATCCAATCAAAGGATGGCAACAAATTAGGTTTGAAACTCATATCACAGAAGAGAAGACAGTTGGCTTTGGCAAAGAGTGAGCTTTGAGTTACATTTAGTCCTGTGTCCAGGGACACTGCCACAGGTTCACTGAATTTATTAATTTATGCTGCTGGAAAAACATCATTCAAAACCTGAAGGGTCACAATGACTGAGGGGTTTTCTATCAGTATTTCAGCTTGGATAGTATTTCTTATCTGTCGTTCAGTTTTAACATTATTCTAAATCAATCCGGTCACTCAGGGTTGCCACAACAGCTCCAGTACAGATCCACATTTGGATTTGGCACAAGTTTTCCACCAGATGGCTTTCCTGATGCAACTTCAATTCTACTTGGAGAAGCATGCTCACACCTCCTGGTGCTCCCAATAGGTCTTCCAGCCAAATTGTAATCAGGATCTTGTCTTCTTCACATGTTAGATGTGATGAAATCAGACTGTCATATCTGTGGCAACCACTGCAGTGAAACTATATGTACTGAAACATCAGTGCAGTTTTTGAGTGAATCATTTCCATGCAACACATATGCTTGAGGTCTTTTACATATTGTAAAGACCTCTAGCCTTGAAATATGTAATGATTAAAACAACAGTTACATTCTGGAGAAATTCCTGAACAAATCTGTGTCAGTTTATGGAGCCCAAAAGAGTTCATTGTGCAGTATATCAGTGGTGCCAAAATGTCTTCCTGTGCTGTTGAGAGGAAGTGGATTGTTTTACTCATTGACTTTTGAAACATCCTGCATATGCTGGAGAAACTAGCATGAGCAAGACACACAGTGACAAATTATGTGATGACTGCTGGAGGACAACCCAGTGAGAAAGACCACTGGGGACATAATTTGTCATTCTGTAGTCTAAATTCACCTGCAGTAAGAACAGCCAGTAACAAAAGGTACAGAATGCACTGTACTGTTAGATTTCCAGACTGAAGATTTTCTCAGTGAGCGAGAAGAACGGTGGTCGATCGACATCGACGTGAGTTATTGCATGATGTACATGCCGATAAGTGGTAATCACATACGCATAAATTCCTTCGAGGATTGCCTTGCATCAGGGAAAAGCTGGATGTCCAGCAATTTCTTACTTTTAAACTCGGACAAGACCAAAATGATGGTTCTTGGTCCAGCAAGACATCTGCATCAGTTTGATCAGCTAATACTTAACCTAGGCTCATGTGTCATACATCACACTGACAAAGTGAGGAGCCTTGAGGATATTTTTGATTCTACGTTGTCCTTTGAACTCCACATTAGAGATATTACGAGGACTGCTTTCTTCCTCCTTACACCTAAATTTCTTCCAAATATAGCAAATATTTGTCCCTTCCTGCCTATGGCTGATGCTGAGACCCTGATTCATGCATTTGTCTCTTCTAGATTGGACAACGACAATGTTGTATTTTCAGCTTTACTGCAGTCTAACAATAGGGTCTCCAAATGGTTCAAATTGTTGCTGCCAGAATCTTGACAGGAAACACTGGAATTATCACACATGGCAAAACAGAATGCTGTAGAACAATTGTTTTATCTTGATTAATTTATTTTCATAATTGTTGAAAGCCAAAATTGTCATTGAAATCAAATTTGTGAGCATGTGAGTTCAAGAATTTTTGCTGCTCAGCTACACTGCAGTTAATAAAACAACATGTTACTCCTGATGCCCATTTCATGAAAAAATGACTTGGAAGTATTGCCCATGAAATATGACTTGGGGTCTGTACTGGACAGTGTTGCCACAGTTACTTTGAAAAGTTACTTTATTAGTTACGTTTTACAGTTACTTCATTAGCAGCTGTGGCCAACTTGTTGGCAGCTGCTGAATGTAACTAATAAAGTAACTAGTAATCTAACTTGGTTATTTCAAGATGGAGTACTCAGCAAAGTGACTATTAGTTACTTTGCTGAGTAGCGATTTTGGTGATTGCTCAATCTTAAGAGTAACAAAGTTAGATTACTAGTTACATTGTTAGTTTCATTACTTATCAGTAACAACTTGTCGGCAGCTGCTAATAAAGTAACTGCATAAAGCTGCTAATGAAGCAAATGTATAAAGTAACTGTAAAAAGGAACTAATAAAGTAAGTTTTCAAAGTAACTGTGGCACTTACTAATACCGGGTAATGGTATTTATTGAAGTAACGGTTGAAGACATTTGGCACGCACACCGGTAATCCCACCCCATTTGTTGTATCAGTGCTGGATGTGGTAAGCTGTTACCTTACTGTTTCTGCAGCAGCTCTGATTTGAAATAAACAGTTCATGTCATCTTGTGTTTCCCTGAGTAGTGGCAATGCATCAAACACAATGATGAAAGTGGGCCATGGGAAAAAAAAAAACTGAAAGATTTTGGCAAGGGTCAAAGGCCCAAAGCCCCTGGTGGGGAGTCCGGGGGTTCTCCCGCAGAAAAATTTGAAATTTAAGATGCTCTCAGATGCATTCTGGTGCATTTTCAGGTCTATTTCCCACCAAAAAATAAAATCTAACAAAAAATTATTTTTTTATTGGGTCAGGTCAATTTTTCTTTTCACACAACTTGCATCATCACAATACAAGTTGTGTGAATTACTCTGGGCCTAGATTTTACTATATTTCTACACTAAGTGGAACTGATGAGCAACATAAAATATGTTTGTCTAATTTCACTTTTCAGCATAACTAAAGTGGGATGTGAAGCACTGTCTTTGTTTTTTTTTTAATGTCTAAGTGAGGACACAAGTGGGTCTGTCTGGGGTTCTGGCTTTAATATCAGGTCAGTTAGAGTTAGAAAGACATACATATGAAAATTATTTAGGCTCTAGGGGTTAATAATCTTATCAAACCACCATGAAGGTAAAGCTGAAACAACTAAACGAGTTAATCGATTATTAATCGATTATTAAAATAGTTGGCAACTAATTTAGTCATTGATTAGTTGCTAAATAACTTTGTTTTACAGCAAATGTTTTGTTTCTTCCATATAATCAACCGAGCTTTACTTTGAATCTTGAACCAAAGAAGGAGTGCTTCGAGCTGCTGCTTTGTTGGTTTCATTTGTTTTATTTCGCTTTATCTTAATTTTTCCCCACTAAATCCCTAAAGAGCATATGTCTGTGAGGAATATTTACCTTTTTTATGGTAAACTGACCTGTTGTGGTCTTCTGAAACAGTTGATAGATGTATTTTATGCTAACACCAATGCTAATGCATTAGCATGTCTATGGCGTTTTCATTGTTAAAGTTAGCATTAAGCTGCTGGCATTTCAGCATGTTTGTGCATTTGTTTTCTGTATAATAATTAATGGCTCAGCGTTTGTTGTCGTAAAAGAGTCAAATGTATTACAAATTATAATATTTTTACATTTATTTTAATTTATATATTAATAAGAACAGTAACAATAATAATAGTAATAATAACTAATAATGCTACAATACAATTTTAGAGAAAGAGATATGAGTCACATGTGTCATTGTGAAATGACCACA
This sequence comes from Thalassophryne amazonica, assembly GCF_902500255.1. NCBI lineage: Eukaryota > Metazoa > Chordata > Actinopteri > Batrachoidiformes > Batrachoididae > Thalassophryne > Thalassophryne amazonica. Next base: position 53,586,820 of record NC_047106.1, read on the forward strand.
TAGTTTACAAGTTATACAGAGAATGTTGCACATATAATGAGTCAGGCTACAGTTTTTGATTTAGGTTTTATGGTTAACTGGTAATGTTAATTGCTCATTTGCAGCAACAAAAATACCTCTTTTTTCACCATATATTTTATAACATTTATATGTTTCAATGTTGTTTTATGGCAGCTCAGCACTTTGATAAAGCAATGTCATTTGAAATAATTATTTTTGTTCTTTATTATAAACTGTTTTATTATTTATTAGTTTATATTTCAACAGCCAAGGGATATTTGACGATTTGTTGATTTTCAAGTATGTTAAGTTTTCAAATAATGTTCTGTTGTTAAATAAAGTGATGGAAGGAGAGAAAAATTGTTTCCCTGGCACATTTTTAAAAAGTTCCCCGCTAAACCGATTAATCGATTAATCGTGTCGAAACCCCATCAGATTCATTATGATCCAAATAATCGTTTGTTGCAGCCCCACATGAAGGTTCATGTCAATTCTGGATATGGTAATGCCAAAGAAAAGGTGAAAATGTGCAAAATAAAATACTTATACAATACATTAAAAATAGTGCCATGGGCACTGCAGCTCACCTGGATGATACAAGATATCACTATTTCAGCTAGAAAAGTGGGCATGGCCAAACTCCAATGGTCATATCTGTCAGAGTTTGAGTTTTGTTCGTTTTGTATTATCAGGGTTTTGGTTTGTTTATTCTGTTGTTGGGATTTTTTCTGCTTGGGTCTGTCGGTCTCTGTTTCTCTTGTCTCTCCCATCTTTCTCTTGGCTCTTGGTGATGGGTGTTTTGTCTCTCTCTCTCTCTGGCCATGCCCTGCTTCTGGTGCTTTCCGTGAGCACCTGTTCCTGATTCACTGATTACCACCTGGGGTTTTATAAGCTCACTGGGTGGTTGTGTCCTTTGCCAGTTTGTCGTGCCTTGTGCCCTCATTCCAGCTCTGTACCTGTGTTCTTGTTCCTGCCTGCCTCATAGTGTGTACCTGACCTCCTGCCTGTTGCTTTGACCAAGCCATTTAGTTTGATGATTTCTGTACTGCTGCTTTTGTTGGACTGCCTACTTGTGAACCGACCACAGCTATCCTCTTCAGTAAAGTTTACTAAAAACCAGAGCTGTCTGCTGGACCGTGCATTTGTGTCCTACCCTTCCTGACCATCCCGTCTGTCAATATCAATTCCAAAATTTAAAAAAATCTTAACATTTTGTTGGACAGGTTTTGGAGCTACCCACTAGCTACACTTTTAACAAATTTCAGCTCAGTATCTTTAAAAACCACTGACCAATGGCTCTAGGTGTCATTTTCAATATGGCCACCATGTCAGTCATATTTGACATCGGATTGGAATGCCTCGCACAAACATTGGTGTCCTTATAGGATGGAACATTTATGCCAAGTTTCAGCTTCACCGGGTCAGCAGTTTTGGAGAAGATGTTTACACACGCTTCTGCCTATGCAGACAGACAGGTGACCCATGACATAAGCAATGGGTTTAAGCAATAAATTTTCATCTCACTGAAATTTTTTCCTGGCAAAAATCAATGCCAGCATTTTCCTAAAATGTGGCATAGTGGGGGCACACACGCTTTTTTTCCTTCAATAAATACAATAAACACATTATACTGTATACAAATTTATTCTAAATAGCCTCTAAGGCAGAGGTCTCAAACCAGTTCCAGAAAGGGCCGAGAGGGTGCAGGTTTTCTGTGCAACCACCCACTCCAGCAGGTGATTTCACTGATTAACATCACTTTGAGCAGGTGAAATCACTTAATCAGTGAAATCACCTGCTGGAGTGGGTGGTTGCACAGAAAGCCTCCATCCTCTCGGCCCTTTCTGGAACCAGTTTGAGACCTCTACTCTAAGGAGAGAGAGAGAGAGACAAAGCATAAAAAGAATGCAAAACCTGAACATAAAGGTACATAAAAGGGTGGTGGGGTGTAGTCTTGATTCTGGGGGGTGTGGGGGATCTCCCCCAGAACATTTTTAAAAGAGCAAGTCAAATTTTGTGTATTCTGGTGAAGTTTAATGAGTATGAAGCCCTCTGAAACAACAAAAACTCCCTTCAAACTGTTAAGTAAAAATACAGTATTGATTATGGGGGATCTCCCCTAGAATTTTTTTAAAACAGCAAGTCAAATTTTGAATATTCTAGTGAATGTTAATGGGTTTGAAGCCCTCTGAAACAATGAAAACTCACTTCAAACTGTCAAGTAAAAACACATTATTGATTATGGGTGGTCTGGGGGATCTCCCCAGAATTTTTTTAAAAGAGCAAGTTAAATTTGGTATGTTCTAGTGAATTTTAATGGGTATGAAGCCCTCTGAAACAAAGAAAACTCACTTCAAACTGTCAAGTAAAAATTCTTTGTCTTCTGTAGTATTTTGATCGGTTCCATTTCGGTAAATGCACCAAAAGGGTGCAGTGTCGCTGGCTGTACAGTCAGTAAAATACAAAATTAGGGCCTAAAGCAACTGACAACGTTGTTCTGCTGTGCACAAAGTAACACTGTCACCCGTTTTGAAAATGCATGTGCACTGAGAAACTCAAAACTGGCTTATTCACATTTAATCGGTAAAATGCTCTCACTCATAAAACAAACTAGTTCTGTAACTAACAATTATTTTAGTAATCGATTAATCAGTTGATTATTTTTTCAATTAATCATTTTTTATTTTTTGTTTTTTACTTACATGTGAGTTTTGCCATTATTTCTTGAAGTGAGTTATTATTAAAAGGCGTTTATCACGCACATCAATGTTTGAGCTTGTAACAAACTTATGATGTTATATTGTCGTCAAAACCCCGAGTGCAAACAAGAGAGCAGCCAAAGGGACTTACTGTAGTTGTCATATTGAAAATATGCTAAATGGAAGCACATATATTTAGCTGAAATGCATTGAAATTGTTGTGTGGGCCGCTGAAGAAGAGGTACTGCTGGCCCACCACCACCAGATGGCGCCCTGCTTGGAGTGCGGGCTTCAAGCACGAGAGGGCGCCGGAGCCACTGGGAGTGACAGCTGTCACTCTTCATCAGCACCAGCTGTCACTCAGTCAACTCATCACCATCTCCATAAAGGCCGGACTGCGACTCCACCTCCTCGCCGAGAAATCAACTACCATTCAGGTAACTTCTCTGCTGACTTACATTAAGCAATAATCTGAACTTCTTTGCAGCCGTTTTCCTGTGGTGTGTCCTTATCTGTGGGATTGGTGTTTGGTGTGGACTGCGACGGCTTCACCTCACACCCCAAACCAGATAAGTGGTTAAACAGGAGCTGCACGAGTGTGTGATTGGAGGTGGAGGTGCTCCCTCCTTAAAGAACACAGACTGTGGGATTACTGAGTGTCCGAACTCACACTCATCAATACTGTTTCTGTTCTCTGCCAGCAGTACCGGGTCTGACTGCTGAAGACAGTGGCCACCTGGGGCGCAGGGCTTGGCGGCTCCGGTGTTCTTCAGGTCCGTTGGTGGTGGAAGCTGTGTGGGATCCGGCTCTTCTCTCGCCAGACGTCTTCTATCTTCGAGCCTGCCCACACGTCACCTTGTGTATAATTGACATTCCACCATATTGTTTTTGTCTGTACTTCGTTGTGCGATTCACAACATTAAATTGTTACTTTTTGGCTTATCCATTGTCCGTTCATTAACGCCCCCTGTTGTGGGTCCGTGTCACGACACTTTCACAACAGAAATTTTGCTATTTTCATGAAAATTCAGTAATGTATGTCTTCTAGAATATATTCCATTTCTAAGGTAGAACTCTACTAGTGTATACTAAGGTATATCTAAAAAAGGAAGAGTAGAATAGAAGAGTAGAATAGAATAAAGTAGAGCCACTTAGGTGCCTGGTCTTGAGAACCAGGGATGGTAGTTTGAAAGGCTTTTTTATCCCATGGGAACTCTCCCTATCCACCCAAGCGGCTCAAGAAAATGGACATATCAGAATTATATATCATAAGACATATAATAAGAAAATAGAATTAATGTATATGTGATATTTACATAATAAGGGTAACAAACAACATACACAAGAAATATAGTTATTATATAATATTATAGGAGTAAGCTTCTAAAACCTAAATATTAATACAGGAGAAGATTGTAGTATATGTCTACTTAGTCTGTAGACTAGTAGTAAAATTAAATTATAGCTAGTAGGCTAAGCTTTAAATATGGTTATATTATTATACGAGGGCTGTCAATAAAGTATAGGTCCTTTTAATTTTTTTCAAAAACTATACGGATTTCATTCATATGTTTTTACGTCAGACATGCTTAAACCCTTGTGTGCATGCGTGAGTTTTTCCACGCCTGTCGGTGACGTCATTCGCCTGTGAGCACTCCTTGTGGGAGGAGTCGTCCAGCCCCTCGTCGGAATTCCTTTGTCTGAGAAGTTGCTGAGAGACTGGCGCTTTGTTTGATCAAAATTTTTTCTAAACCTGTGAGGCACATCGAAGTGGACATGGTTCGAAAAATTAAGCTGGTTTTCGGTGAAAATTTTAACGGCTGGTGAGAGATTTTGATGTGATACTGTCGCTTTAAGGACTTCCCACAGAGCGGGACGTAGCGCAGCGGTCCCAGGCGCCGTCGTCAGCCTGTTTCAAGCTGAAAACCTCCACATTTCAGGCTCTATTGATCCAGGACGTTGTGAGAGAAACAGTTCATGTCATCTTGTGTTTCCCTGAGCCTGAAATGTGGAGGTTTTCAGCTTGAAACAGGCTGACGACGGCGCCTGGGACCACTGCGCGACGTCCCGCTCTGTGGGAAGTCCTTAAAGCGACAGTATCACCTCAAAATCTCTCATCAGCCGTTAAAATTTTCACCGAAAACCAGTTTAGTTTTTCGAACCGTGTCCACTTCGATGTGCCTCACACGTTTAGAAAAAATTTTGATCAAACAAAGCGCCAGTCTCTCAGCAACGTCTCAGACAAAGGAATTACGACAAGGGGCTGGACGACTCCTCCCACAGGGAGTGCTCACAGGCGAATGACGTCACCGACAGGCATGGAAAAACTCACGCATGCGCACGAGGGTTCAAGCATGTCTGACGTAAAAACATATGAATGAAATCCATATAGTTTTTGAAAAAAAAAAAAAGGACCTATACTTTATTGACAGACCTCGTAGAAACAAAAGCTATGATGTAATATGTTAGGTATCTGTCTAAAGTAAAACCTGTTAGCTTACTATAGGAAGACAAAATACATAATCTATATGCTATAAAATGGAAACTGCAAACTAGGTACGTTGATATCTATTAAAGAACCCATAAACTGAAAAATAATTACACATCGACACCATGTAAAAAAATTATGTAAATAATGAAAATAAGCTAACTGTAGTTATGTCATGGTATATAACACTATACTAGCTTGAAAATCACCTGTGCAGGCCATCTTGAATTTCTAAGTGAGAGCAGGAGGATTCATCAGGACGTTTGATATGTTGTTTAGGATGGGTTGGGGCACCATTAAGATTTAGCTTCTATAGCATTATATAGCAGAAAATAGCAAAATTTGAATGCTTTTGAGCTTCCTCTACAAATTCATTTACACAAACATGTTTTTACACAGCATGTTTTTTCATCAATTGGAACCTATTCAGGCGAGCAGAGTATTAAATTTCAAAACTTTGCAAAATAAGGACCACCACACCGTACAGTTGTCATCAAGGGGGAAGCTATCTACAGAGAACAAAACTTTTTTGTGGCAGTCTGTAAACATGTTCAGTTTTGATCTATTGATGGACAATTTAACATGGACCTGAATGGGAACCTGCTCGTTTTGGGGGGCAGCCTCAATTGGCCACTCAAGGAACTGCAACTTATTCTTCTTCGAGGTAGGACTCATCTGAGACCACTGAGGCTCAGTGCTTGGTCAAAATGATGTGCAGAAAGAGCCACATGGCATTCTAAATTAAATCGCATGGTACGTGTGCACAGAGGAAGAGGTGGAGAACATGTTAATCCTTAAAAGAGATGATATTACAGCAATAGTGAATTTGAAAAAAAAGTTATTATTTAGCAGGACATACCCTTCTGTTTCCATGACCATTGCAATTACAGTTCTCAAGAAAGCCTTGCTATCATGACCGTTATAGCCTGTGGACAAAACCCAGTAATCTCATTCTGTCACTCAGTGTTTCCATTGAGTGATAGAATGAGATTGCTGGGTTTTTGCTGGCATTTTGCCATTGTGTTTTTTCAACATTCTGAAAATATCACTTTACTGCAATCTGTGAAGAAAACTCAGCTACTGCTGACCCTCCACTATGATATAGCAGGACATTTTCTGTTTCTGTCATTGTGACAGATGAGGCCCAGTTTGAGTCTGTACTAATATTCATCAGCACCTATTTATTCATCATCTGTCTGTGGCCCCAGAGAAGACAAATGCTTAAGGTGCAGCAAAGAGCACCATGACCTACTGTCACTTACTGGCAGTTGCAGTCACCCTATGTGACCCTGTACTGCTACTGGAGAACGACAGAAATCACCAGTAAAATATTTACCTGTCAGTCTACAGGACTACACAGGACTACCAAATGCAAATGCAGCTCCAAGGCCACAAACACACTGTAAGGTAGGCGCTGATTTTAATTTTTTTAATTTCATGTTGTTTTAAGTTTGATGTTCGACTGATACATTGGTTGGTCATTAATATCGGCTGATACGAGCCTTTCACGAATATATCAATATCGGTATAGTTTTGCTGATATGAAAACCTTTAATTTACCTAATAAACAACACAGGAAAAAACAAAACTCTTTAGCTGTTGAAGATGGTGTCAATACATAGTTTCTCCAGCAAATGATGTGCCAACACCATGTGAAAAATGCTGTAAAGCATTGCTGGGACCCCCATCATCCCCTGGTCACATTAGTTCCAATAGACAGAGGGAAGGGAAGAGCCAGCTGCTATTCATTTTTAATCAGAGTGGGCATTTTACAGCGACAAGAGATAAATGGGCACTACATTGTTAGCTTGGTGGTGGCAACATAAATGAGAAATCTATCTCATGCAAATGCTGAGCAATGCAATACCATGACTGCCAAATGAAGTGAAGGCAACATTGGTTGGTTGTTTGAACAAAATAATCAAAGATGGCAAAATATGCTCTCAGACAGCTGTATTTCTGTATAAATGGAATATGTTTATCACTTTTCCTGTTATATTCTGTAAAAGTTGATGAGAAATAAACAGCTTTGTATATCAGCAGCTATAACGGTATCATAATTTTTTTACTCTCCAATATCGGTCTTGTAACAGTGCCAAAAAAAATAAAAGTCCATATGGGTTGGGCTCTAATTCAAGCATAGTTTAACCCTAAATCTAACAGCATGAGGAGAACAGCTGATTCCCCTTGATTGCGGTTTCCCCTGTGACAAGATAAGAAAGCTAAACTGCCATAAAGCTCATTGACACAATTCACCGACTCCACATTGTTTCTGATTTTTTAAGTCAAAATTTGAATTTAAAGCACCAAGGTATTCTTACGAGTACAAGCCAAATGCTGAGATTTTATCCAACTTTGTGCAAAGTTGAAAAAAGCAGAAGGGATCAACACATAAATGAGAACATTTACTGTAAACTCGGGGCACACACAGCGTCTTTGTACTTTAAGCCAACTTGCTCTCCTCTCACACAGCAAGCTTTGAAGGAATAAGTGTGTTATGGAATAGCTACATGCTGTGTGTGTCTGTCTGCATTTTCGCTGAAGGTCAGTTATGTTCCCACATCCTGGCAAATCCCCATGGCATTTCCCACACAGTCACACCAAAACACAACAACTGAACTACCTACCTCCTTATTGGCAAAACTGTGGCGACGCCGAGGCTGACAACGCATCAGGCTTTAATCCTTCTACCTGTGACTTTTTAAAACAGGATTAGTCGCAGTTTCTCTCCTAAATTCCCATTGAAATATGGGAAAATCCGGTGCTGCTGACTGATCTACGGGTTGGAGCCCTAACCCTATGTTTCACATCCTGAAAATGCTGCTGCTCTTATCTAAATTACCAGCTCCTGTGTGGATGTGAAGACCCTCGATTCATTCTTCAGTCACTCTTCAGCACGCTGCTGCATGAACTGAATGTATGACCGGAGAGGGTGCACCAAAAGCATGCTAATCCCACCCCTCCACCCCAACTCTGTACTTATACCACTTTCGTCTCAATAATGCAGCTGTGGGTGCACACGAAGCACAGTAAATACTAATACTATATGAACATTAATAATGCTGTTGTCCGAGACAGAGACAGAGAGAGAGTGAGAGGATGAGCTTAGGGAGGAGAGGAACAGTGCCGATGATTTAGTCATCAGCTTGAACAAGTTATATATGTGAACGCTGGGAAGTAGCACTTAGTCAGCAGAGCGAGCCGTATAAATGAGACAGCATGTGTCACTTTTCTAAAAAATATGATGACACCAATGAAATGCTGATGATGACACAAAACGAAAGGTTCTTTACCACACTACATATCATGGTAATGAGAGAGGTGCTGTGTGGATTTATCAGACTATTTACAGTTGGGTCTATATATATATATATATATATATATATATATATATATATATATATATATATATATATATATATATATATATATGCATGCAGAAATTGTAAGCTGTTTATCTCAGTGTGTTAAAGCTGAAACCCGATGATGAAGCTTGTAGTGGAGACTACCAGCTTAAATTTGAGGGTAGTTACATTCAAATCAGGGGAATAGTTGTGGGGAATATGGCACAGTCTATGTGCAGACCAACGTTTCCAAGACATCAAAAGTAATTGGGCAACTGGCAGATTTACCATAAATGGAATAGTTTTCATTGTCATATTATATATATGTAAGGATTAAATAACGAGAAGCCGTGCATTATACAGTTTGAATGCACGTCGCGGAGTCTAAAACACCACGACACGAAGCGCGAAGTGCATTCATACCCTATAATGCACGGCTTCGAGTTGTTTAATCCGCTTATACCATGGTCCCACACAGTGAGCTAACACACAAATATTTATTTAACTTAACAGAACTTGATAAAAATGTGTGAGTATTTCGGACTGTTTTATGTTTTGTCTCTCCGATGCCCTTACCGAGTCTGCAGGCTTGCGCCGCACGGGGCCGCTCACACCGTCCCCCTCTCTGCTGTGTGGAGCTTTGGCATACTCTGGCAAACAGGTCCAGAAACTACGCTCGCTGTTTTGATGCAGAGCGCTCCAGCAGACCGCAAGGATAGAACCGTTCTCTTCTTCTTTCCCGTCTTCAATCTTGTCCAGTTCGTCCGATGTTAAATTTTTACGACGTTGCTTTTGCTGTTCTTCTCGTTTGCTCGCCTCCTCTTTCTATTCCTCAAATGTTTTATTTTGGCCAAAAATATTAAAATTCACTTGGAAATCCATGTTTTATTGCGTTTCTGTCATTCATCTGTCAAAACACAGCTGATCTGCGCCAGCTGATTTGCGCATTGCTATGGTGACGACCAGAGCGGACTTAACTCGCCGAACTATGTGTGCATATACACGAAAATAATGCACACCAGTCAGACATGGAATTCTCACTGAGCATGCTATAATTAAAAAAAAAAATAAAAAATAAAAAAAATATATATATATATATATATTCTGTACTTTAACATTTCCCATAATCCCCCCACGCTTCCCAGAATGCACTGTGGCGCCAGCAGAGTTCCTGCGTTTCAATGGCTAGCGAGGATGGGAATGGCGCCGATTCAGCGAGTTCACGAGCAATGTTGATAATGACACGTTCTCTCAAGTTGAGAGGGTTATCTGGAAGAGCTGTAGCACAAGGTGTGTTTACATTGTACCCTAAACTGTAACTCTGCTCAAACAGACCTCTGTGGCTGTAAACATCCTGTATCAAGCACTTTCCATTTACTAAGGATTGACTTCAAAAGTTGGGAATCAACCAGTTGTCTTCCTGAGTGGTTGTCACCCAGGACATAAGGCAGTTGTTTAGTGTGGTGTGTGCAAACAACATGTTGCATCAGCACATATTCCCAGAGCTGACCTGAACTTACTGAACTGAAGCAGTGATGAAAATTTTCCAGGAATTACCAGATTTTGCAATACACACGGTGATGTGAAGTGGTCATTACTTCAGTGACAGGTCACATGAAACTACCATGGTTTGAGAGAGCATATGTGGCCACACTAACTGCAGATGACACCAACTCCAGTTGATGAAAATCAATAATGAGTGGCTAAAAGGGTGTGACTTCAAGTAGAGAACTCACATTCCTAGAGGTAGTGACTAAAGGTATAAAACATTTCTGCACATGCCCAGTGATAGTACTGAATGTGTGGCACTCCAACACACTAAGTGTACACAACAGAACCCAGTCGTATTAATAATGAATTGCAGGCCTTTCTTAGGTCCCATGTCCATATTGTGTTTTTTTTTTTTCATCTCTCAGAAATATGCTGAGAGAATGACCACAAATGCTTCATCCCAGTGATTTCAACATTTTCAATGGGCAAAAAGAAGCATACATATGGGATTGGTTTCTAAGACAACAATAAACAGCTAATGACTAACTTATAATGGACAGCGATAAAAAGTACTCACCCTCAGCAAGGACCAAGTGTCTGTCTAATTTGGTGACTTTTTTGTCTCTATTGTTAGGATTTGGAGTGACAAATCAGCAAAAATAATCCTCCCATCCCGGTTTCCAGAAAAGGTGCTGCAGTGATATCATTGCTTCTCTCTGAAAACTTCAAAGATGTTCAACTTTAAAGCCCCCTACAAAAAAAAATAAATGCACTCTTAAAAAAAGATGCTGGGTGCTGCATTTTTTTTTCTAGAGGCGGTTGTATGTAGCTGCTTATGCTCTATTCTCATTTAAAGGAAAAAAAATGCTGGCTTCCAAAAGCTATTATTATTAAAAGCCTTATTACCAGAGACACAGTGGAGCCACAAACGAGGGCAACAATAAATTACAATTACTATTAGCTGCATATTGATTTTTAATGACAAAGTCGGATATAAAAAAATGTATACAGATCAATTTTGATTAAACAATGGCTTTTTCTCCAGCAGCGTCAGGTGGATCTTGACCTGAATTCTACAAATATTTCAAGAATTCTAGACCACTCACTGAAAAAAGTGAAACACAGTGCACTTCATTCAAAGTACTTTTTAACATTGGTCTAATGGGAAATTGTGGTTTCCAGTTTAAATCTGCTGGAATCACTTTACAAAATCCTAAATATACATTGTGAGAACCTAAAAAAATTTAGCTGTAACAAATTACATCAATTTTTTTAAGGTGATCCAAAGTAGCATTTTTTCAGTGCTGAGAAGTCAGGCCACTCTTAACAAATAGAACAATATCTTCAGTAATATTTTTTTCTTCACAAATGTTAACATCAATCATTGATTGTGCTTATAATTTATTTATAGTTAAAAATCAGCAGCCATAAAGATGATTACATACAGTTTGTTTTGTATTCTCTTGGTTTCATCTTGAATCTTTTATCATGTTCAAATACAAATGCAATGAATGAAAATCTAAAAAATGACATATTTTGATTGAGATAATGCACAAATATGTGTCACATATTCATTCCTACCTGGCTGCAAAGTTCAGCCAATGTTGTCACGAGGTAATGTTTAAGATCACAACCTGGCAGCACGAAGCTGCTGTTGTTTATTTATTGTGGCTGTTGGCAAACACATGCTGAATTTGTTGGAGTTGAACTATATAATTTGTTAATAAAGTATGTCAGCGCGAGGCAATGATGGAGTCCAATCACACTCATTTCAAAGTGCAGCCGGTGGCACTTGCAACGAGCAGGCAAGAAACACATTATATTTCCGTTGAACTTGCTGCTTGTGGCTTAACACAGGGGATTAAAAAAGATGAGCAAAGTAAAACCAATTAAATTGACTTTGGGTCAAACAAGAAAGCCAGTTCTCTTGTTTGGCTACAATTTGGGCTTTGGTTTCCAAAAGATTGCTTCACCATGGAAATGGCAAAGCCTGAGGTAAGGGGTGCTGAGACGACACTTGAAATTTAAATGTCACCGTTTTCCTTCTGTCCAGTGCCATTGTGTTTCTAGTTCTCATTCTGCTTGTTAAATCTGATCAATTTTGTTCAAAACAAACAATTGAGGTTACTCAATTTAAGAACATGTTTAACATCTTAAAATAGTTTAAACAAAGATATTACAATACACAACATACTTTGTAGTTTAACAAATTTCAATAAAATACACTGAATTTGATGTGAGTTGCCTTGAATATTCTACTTATGTCAAACCTGATATATGACTTTATTTGAATTTGGGGGAAGTTTGGGTTTCCCTTCTAGAGGTGTTGCTCCCGCTACCCAATCCCAAATAAGAAGTTGAAGATGAGTGAGTGAGTGAATTTGATAATCTAAGGTGAACAATTATATTGATCTGTAAAGATTGTCTTTCATCCAGGTCATGGCATGTCTCAGTGTATAAAAGTAACTCAATTTGCTTCAGCTTTGAGAAGGCATTCCACCTGTCCATTCTAGGAGCTCTTAATTAAAGCAAACCCCAAAATTGCAGGTGGTTGTTTGTTGAGAGAAAAAAAATAAATAAATAAAAAACTTACATTGACCTGTAAAGATTCTCAATAATCCAGGTCATGGTGAACCGAGGTGTATAAAGTCAGGCAGATTTGCTTGAGTTTCAAGAAAATGTTTCAGCTCAAATCAAACAGGCTTTGTCCAAACTAGTGAGGAGTCCCAGGCATTTAACTTCTGTGGTGTCACTTGAAACTTCAAGAGTCTTTGAGTTCATATGTGAGTGTTGACCTACCCAGTCCCAGTGTGAATGGGTGTAAAACTGTCTGAGCTGGATGACCCAATGACTGAATTCTCAGTGTCTGAAAGAACAAGTCTTATGCCCTTAAGCTGAGCAAAGCTCATTCTTTGAAGCGGTTGGCCTTTGATTTTTTTTAAATGTTCTCAAATTTTATTTTTCATAGTGTGCAAAATACAGTGGTATGTAAAGGTTTGGGCAGCACTGATGATTTCCATGATTTTTCTTTATAAATCACTGGTTGCTTAGATCAGCAATTTCAGTTAAATATATATGATATAGCAGACAAACACAGTGATATTTGAGAAGTGACATGAAGTTTATAGGATTTACAGAAAGTGTGCAACAATTCTTTAAACAAAATTAGGCAGGTACATTAATTTGGGCACCCCAACAGAAAAAAAAAATACATCAGTATTTAGTAGATCCTCCTTTTGCAGAAATAACAGCCTCTAAATGCTTCCTATAGCTTCCAATGAGAGTCTGGATATTGGTTGAAGGTATTTTGGACCATTCTTCTTTGTGAAACTTCTCAAGTTTGTTGGTTTCTGAGCATGCACAGCCCACTTAAAATCACACCACAGATTTTCAATAATGTTCAGGTCTGGGGACTGAGATGGCCATTCCAGAATGTTGTACTTGTTCCTCTGCATGAATGCTTTATTAGATTTTGAGCAGTGTTTTGGGTTGTTGTCTTGTTGAAAGATCCAGCCCCGGCGCAACTTCAACTTTGTCACTGATTCTTGAACAATGTTCTCAAGAATCTGCTGATATTGACTCGAATCCATGTGACCCTCAACTTTAACAAGATTCCTAGTACCTGTACTGGCCACACAGCCTCATAGCATGATGGAACCACCTCCAAATTTTACTGTAGGTAGTGTTTTTCCTCAGAATGATGTGTTCTTTTCTGCCATGCATACCACCACTTGTATGTCTAAACAACTCAATTTTAGTTTCATCATTCCACAGCACCTTATTCCAAAATGAAGCTGGCTTGTCCAAATTTGCTTTAGCATACCCCAAGCAACTCTGTTTGTGGCATGTACACAGAAAAGGCTTCCTCTGCATTACTCTCTCATCCAGCATCTCCTTGGCAAAGTACGCTGTATAGCTGAACGATGCACAGAGACACTATCTGCAGCAAGATCATGTTGTAGGTCTTTGGAGCAAGTCTGTGGGATGACTATGACTGTTCTCACCATCCTTTGCTTCAGCTTATCTGAGATTTTTCTTGGCCTGCCACTTCAGGCCTTAACGAGTACTGTGCCTGTGGTCTTCCATTTCCTCACTATGTTCCTCACAGTGGAAACTGACAGCTGAAATCTCTGAGACAGCATTTTGTATCCTTCCCCTAAACCATGATGTTGAACAATCTTTTTTTCAGGTCATTTGAGAGGTGTTTAGAGGGTCCCATGTTGCCACTCATTAGAAGAGATGCAAAAAAGAGAAACATTTGTAAATGGCCACCTTAAATACCCTTTCTCATGATTGGATTCACCTGTGTAAGTAGGTCAACGGTCACTGAGCTTACCAAACCAATTTTGTGTTCCAATAATTAGTGCTAAATGTATTCAAATCAATAAAATAACAAGGGTGCACAAATTTATGCACCTGACTAATTTTGTTTAAATAATTATCGCACACTTTCTGTAAACACTAGAAACTTCATTTCACTTCTCAAATATCAGTGTGTTTGTCTACTATATGATATATTTAACTGAAATTTCTGATCCAGACAACCAATGATTTATAAGGGAAAATCATGAAAATTATCAGGGGTATTAAAACTTTTGTATACAACTGTATATCTTAGGATAATGGTCAGCCACTGCAATGAGCAGAACATTTTTTTTTCAGATTTAGATCCAAATGTTTTTCTACCTACAGTGGTCTTGATAAATATGTGACACATATTCTGCAAGCTCAGATTGTTCTGAAAATTTTGATATGAGGCACAGGCATTAAAAAGCACCTTTGGGACTGAGTGAAGGTATGGAAAAAAAAATTGAGAAAATAAAGCTTGGCACCAAACGGGTTAAGACAGCCCACTAATGGGACAATTCCACAGGGTGCCTTTCCTCCCAGCTTAATCTTGAATAGCAAATAAGGGCACATTTTGAAGCATCATAGTAACTTCTTGATCCATTTTTGTCAAACTTGAAGAAACTTGGTATACGTAGTAGTTACGGAAATCATCGGGCACCAGTTTTGAAATCAAGGTCCAATATTGTAGCTGTTCGAAAATCTCATCCCAATTCAAAAAAATCATCACTTGTGCATGATAACTTCCAGGTGTTCATCATCTTAACAGCTTCAATTTTGTTTGAAATTCTTTAAACGGGGTATTCCAAGTGAGTACGGCCTGACTACACTGTATTATCCTGTTTTTGCACTTTTTTGGATCGTAGGTGATTGTAGTAGAATGGTGCCCTGTGGAATAGGGGTGTAACACACATACCAACATGAACACTTCAAGGTGATCACAAGAAAGTACACCTCCACCAGTGTTTCTTGTAATTTTCTTTTGGTCAGATTACAACTTATTAAAATAAATCAAGACAATAACAAAGCATTCAAGTGAAAACAATATACCTATGTGTTACAATTTTTTTTAAGATGGCCAAAGAGATGTCAACTGAAGGTGACCTTACTACCATGCCTACAATTCACAACCATTAGTCTTTAACATGTAACATTAAAATACCCCTGAAAATTGGACATATCATTTCATATCCAGATATGAAATAATAACTAACCAGAGAATTCAATATCAGTTAAGGCATTTTTTTCTGTTCTTATGATTTTTTTTAGACATCATATTCCCATGTTTCCTTTCTTTGGTTCTTTCTCTCCTTACACATTTGGTTCTTTTCAGCTCCCAGACTCTTGTGCACCTCTGGTAATTGTCATGCAGGCTAACAAAATATAGAAGAGAAGTAAACCTGGAAGAAATATCAGTCTCTTCTCTGTACCTTAGAAAAGTCATGAGGATTATCTCTTATTAACAAGGAGCGACACCACTTCAAACTCAGCTTGATAGGCAGCGGAAATTACAACAGAGCGGCGCTGAGAGACAGCCTTTAATCTTTCCTGTTTTCCCCAGGTTTGCTGCTTCTGCTATTGGTTTTTGGTGATAAACACTTTGGCTGCTTTTGAGAACCCTTTAGTCACACCAGAGTGAGTTGAGGAGACTATTTGGATGGATGCAGCGTGACACTTCCAGCTCGTAGTTATCCTCAGGGTTTATTAGACCCTCCCACTTAGAGATGAGCGATTCGAAGAGACGACGAAAGGTGAAGCGATTGTGTGAGAGACATCAGGCTACAACCTCCATCACTAGCCTTTTTTTAATTTGTTCCCTGGTCTAAAAAAAGACATCAAGCAACATGGTGTGTGCACATGTGTGCGTGCATGCATATATGTATTTTGAGGGCAAAAACCTCTGATTGCAGCACCTGCAACAGCTCCAATTACTCTGTGAAACTAGTTTCCAGCAGTATATTCAGCGAGACCTAGGAGTGTGTACAGAGTTCACAGACAGTGCTTCTATGAGGAAGAACTTTCATTTACATTACAGGTGATGGGTAACTTAATGGTTCTGGTACATAATACTGGTTAACAACAACAAAAAAACAATATTTTGTTTTTCTTGCATGGACTTTGAGAACTGATTTAGGGTAATTTTGGGGCACTGATTCCAAATCTGATCTCAGATTTCCTCTCTCACATCACAGTTTGTTGCATTCTGCATGTTCCGTATTGATGGATTACGCAAAACTTGGTCATTCACTCACAAGTTGACGCCACTAATCATGCAGAAAAGCACCTTCAAAAGTATAGTTTTTAAACCAGGTTTGCGAAATGTGAACAAGAGCCGAATATCGTTTATGGCGCCGAAGGAGTGTGCGAGACTGCAGCTTTTGCTTTAATGCTTGATAGAAGAGGTAGCCCTGAAGTTAGAAAAACAGCTGTTTTTAGACAAAGTAGTAAGGTTACGAAATGTCCAGTGATGCCGGTAACGCGTTACTTAGTAACTTAGTAACGCGTTACTCTAATCTGACCACTTTTTTTAGTAACGAGTAATCTAACGCGTTAATCTTTCCAAATCAGTAATCAGATTAAAGTTACTTCTCCATGTCACTGTGCGTTACTATTATTTTTCATTGTGGGTCGATAACAGCATTAAACTTGGTCTGTGGGCAGGAGGTCGGGGTTCGACTGAACTGCCCACTTTATGCGAGCTGTGAGCTTTTCATCCGCGGTTTTTTGCAGCTGCTCGACTCGTCGTCACCTCTTAAAGCACGGTGATCAGCACACCTGCACTGAGCTTTACAAAGACATTTTTATACTTTTTTTCCTCCTTTATTTAGAGCTGAGCTGAGCCGCTCTGTATCTGCACATTAAAAACAGCTGATCCTCCGCGACGCGTCAACAACTAACACTATTTTCCACTCAAATGCACCTAAACTCTCTTTCTGAGGACCACATGATGTGAAAACGCAATAAAACTTTCTTACCTGTAAATCTGGTCACGTTTTCTGCATAAATAAATGTTATCCATTCTTTGTGCTCAAACGCCAAAGTAGGGGCGAATCTAGATGGAATGGGGGCGTGGGACAAGGATGTGCCCCCCTCACAACACCCCTAGATTAAAGGTACAGTTTTGAAGCCTTTTTTTACTACAACTACTAATACTACTTAAAATAATATTAATTTCGACAAGTAAAATATTTAGAGAGAATTTAAATGTTAGAAAAATGCTAGAATGAATTTAATAGTTACATTTATAAACAATGTAGGTTCGAAATTGCAAGTTTTACTGTTACAGTGCTGTCAACAGTTAAATATGAGGTCAAGAAAGAGGTCTTTATTTTACTTTTTATAAAACAAGTATTTATTTTCATTGAAGTCAAGAAAGGGTGACTATAAAGTAAGTTTTGGCAAAACAGGTATCATTGTCATGTTGAAGTGGCAGAGGGTTGTTGTCGGCAGCTGGGAAAAGTAACTAAAAAAGTAACTAGTAATCTAACTTAGTTACTTTTACAATTGAGTAATCAGTAAAGTAACTAAGTTACTTTTTCAAGGAGTAATCAGTAATCAGTAATTGGATTACTTTTTCAAAGTAACTGTGGCAACACTGGAAATGTCATATTTAAACCTATGTTTGACTGTGACAGTATTCCATATATAGGTGCTTAAATGCAACATAAAGTTTTTAACTTTCGGGTAAAATATGAATTTTTAAAAAATATTTTGTTTTCATATCTCAAAAATGTGATGTGACTGGCAAAAACTAACACCGGATTCATATTCAGCGCCCCCAAATTACCCAAAATCCATTGGAAAAACTCCATGCAAGAAAAATCGTGTTGACCAGGGTAATGTTCCGACAAATAAAAGTAAACTGCAATAAATTCCTCAGTGGGTATAGGTTACTTGCATAAAGTCACGGACTTACCTGGAAAAAGGAATTTGTTCATGACAGGAATGGTTCAGATGCAGACAGTTCCCACAGCCATCATGAAAGACATGAAGAAGAAAGAAAAAAATGGAATATCAAATAAGATCATCATTCCAATGTGCTATTATATCAAGAATCTACAATTAGATCAAAATACACAGTTAGATCACATTTAAGCATTATTGTGTTGCGCTATATGAACCACTTGCTGTAAAATACATATTCTGTCTATCCAATATATAACAGCATGATTGTTTGGCTCAATAAAAAAAAAAAAATCAAAACACCAACAACAAGATTATTTTCATCACCATCACACCAGGGACAGTGTGAGCGCCTCCGCCTCCATCATCCCTGTTATCACCAGCTCTGTTAATACAACACCATGATTATAAATATTATTTTGCTCTGCACCAATGGCACCATTGTAAAATGCATCAATGTGTTCTGTATCAGATGAAAACTCAACATAGGATCAACAGAAATTTGTTAACACCTAAAAATTGCAGTATATTAAAAATATATTTTATTTGGTGTTGCCTTTTGCACCACTTGAGCTGACAGCAAATCATCAAAATTACAACATATATTTGGAAAACAAGGCAAATATTAAAAATGAAAATTAGAACTAGGGCCCTTCTCTTCACAAAATTAACATCCACAAACATGTATATGCTAGTGAGACAATGAGGCAGGCACTCAGAGAGTCTATTATTCTGTCAAAATGCAAATGTCTTTTTCTTTTAAATATTTTTTCATTGATATCCTTGCATCTCTTTAGCAACATTCCCTGAGGTTAATCTCTAACCTTTGAGCTTGGTCACACATCTTTGATCCTGATCACTCACCCTTGATGTTGATTGTTGACCTTTGATCCTTTATGTTGTGTTATCTGCCCCTGGAACAGCATTTTGTTTTCAATTTCCAGACTTTCCTGCCTCACCCCCTCCCAAGTGTGTGATTGTCTGCAGGTGAGCTGGAGTCGGCATGGAGCCACCAGGTGCACGCGGTCACCATAATCAAGACCTCTACTTGTACTCAGCTTTACCATCTCAGTTCCCAGTTACTGTTGTTATGCCAATATCAATTCTAGTAACTAATTTAGTTTTCCCTCTTCCCTTCAATTCTGTGGCTCCTGACGTTGGCCCTGCTTCTTCGTCTTCAATAGATTTAACCGTGCTGTTCTGCCTCAAGCACGATCACACTACCCTGGACTCATACTCTGCCAGATCCCTCCTGGAAATTCTTCTGGACCTTCCTCCATGGCCTCAAAGCTCTGATTTGATCCACAACTTGGATTCCCTGCCATCAACCATCACTCTCTCTGAATCTGGTTTTACTGGTGTACTGCCCATACTAGGGGAGCTACGACCACTATCTTTGCACCCCCCCCCCCCCGGATTAAACCAAACCAACTTTTTTAGGTGCCTTAGATGACCCTAAAACACAATCAGGATGTTCCCAAAAATAAAAACTGGACTCAAGCCAGTTATCCAAGATGGCCACCAAAATAGGGTTTTGTTCACTAAAACACCAATGATTTCTGTCATTATTAAGTCTATTGTTTGTTCCTACTATGTATTTTAATGATGAGGGTCTATTGGTGGCCATTTTGGACACCATTTTGAATCTTAAACCCATGAATGGATTTACTTTAGGCTCAAATGAGTTTGCTGTGCCCTGCAATGGTCTTCCCATTGAATCTCTGCGATATTTAAGTTGTTTATATGTTGTGTAAAGGTGTTTTAGTGAAAAAACCCTATTTTGGCAGCCATCTTGGATAACTGGCTTGAGGCCAGTTTTTATTTTTGGGAACATCCTGATTGTGTTTTGGGGTCATCTAAGGAACATAAAACAGTTGCTTTGGTTTAGTCCTGGGGGGGTGGGTGCAAAGGTAGTGGTCGTAGCTCTCCTAGTACCACTTATAACTTTTGAACTTAGATCCTGATTGTGAATGAATGAATGAGTGAATGGATTTATTCGGCACACACACAAATCCGAAAGAACAGAAACATACCAATAATATGAATGTTATATAAACAAGCCTGTGAGTCCGAAAGGGTGTGGGCAGAAGCAAAGCTTATCAACGCCCACCCCTGCTAGAATGAGTCCAACAATTATAACAGTCATAACAACATATACACAAATTCACAACACACTACATATCAACACAGACATACACTTCAATATTCAATTACATTTCAATTCATGTATAAGTATGTTATGTATAAAGCGCCAAATCACAGCAAACTTGGCCCAAGTCACTCCATATTAACCCTGCCGACCCCCAGAGCAAGCACTAGGCAACTGTGGTGAGGAAAAACTCCATCTTAGGAAGAAACCTCAAGCAGACCAGGCTCTAGGGGGTGACCCTCTGCTTGGGCCGTGCATATATACCTGTATACGTACATACATATACACACATTATATACATATATACACTTATACACACACATATACACACTCACATATATACCTATATACATACCCACTAACACATAAATAAATATACACTACATATATATATACACATACATACATTTATACCTACACATACATATACATACCCCTACACATATACACATATATATACACGCACACATATACATACATACACACACACATGTATACATATATACACATACATATTACATATATGCATATACATATATACACACACATATACACGTACATATACATACATATTGACTGATTGATCATTTATTTTGAGGTTTACAAAATAAACATTTCTCTGACATCTACATTTACCCACATTGGGTTGAAAAGCACAGGAGATACAAACATACATGCATACATACCCGCGCACTTAACCCGAAAAGGGGTGGGATGAAGACGAACTTATTTAATCCCACCCCCAAATACCCATACGTTATTACGACTACCGAGTGTGACCAATATTCCTTTTTATTACTATGTAATTGATATCATATATTAGTGATGAGTATCTATAATAATAATAATAATAATAATGATGATGATGATAAAAACAATTCCCACCATAATAGACAGTAATAATGACAATAATTATTGTCAATCAAAATTTTTTTTAATTTTTTATTTCTATTATTATTATTACTACCATTTTTTTTAATTGCTATTCATATTGCTGGTGTCATTCCTTAAGCCATTTTCATATGTCAATAAATTCCCAACATTTACTCAGAAAATGACTATTTAAAAGGACTATTCTTGTGTGTGTCGATGGTAATTCTCTCTCTCTCTCTCTCTCTCTCTCTCTCTCTCTCTCTCTCTCTCTCTCTCTCTATATATATATATATATATATATATATACGAGGTCTGTCCGTAAAGTATAGGTCCTTTTTATTTTTTTCAAAAACTATATGGATTTCATTCATATGTTTTTACGTCAGACATGCTTGAACCCTCGTGCGCATGCGTGAGTTTTTCCACGCCTGTCGGTGACGTCATTCGCCTGTGAGCACTCCTTGTGGGAGGAGTCGTCCAGCCCCTCGTCGGAATTCCTTTGTCTGAGAAGTTGCTGAGAGACTGGCGCTTTGTTTGATCAAAATTTTTTCTAAACCTGTGAGACACATCGAAGTGGACACGGTTCGAAAAATTAAGCTGGTTTTCAGTGAAAATTTTAACAGCTGATGAGAGATTTTGAGGTGATTCTGTCGCTTTAAGGACTTCCCACGGTGTGAGACGTCGTGCAGCGCTCTCAGGCGGCGTCATCAGCCTGTTTCAAGCTTAAAACCTCCACATTTCAGGCTCTGTTGATCCAGGACGTCGTGAGAGAACAGAGAAGTTTCAGAAGAAGTCGGTTTCAGCATTTTATCCGGATATTCCACTGTTAAAGGAGATTTTTTTAATGAAAGACGTGCGGGCGGATTGCAGCGTCGGCTCGCAGCTGCCGCGACGCTCCGTCACAGGAAAAACACCTCTGCTGGAAGCCTTAAGGACAAGTTGGAACATCTCCAGCTGATAAACAATTTCTCATATACTCACTCCACTGAAAGCCATCAAAAGCCAACTGGATTTTAACAAATGGTTATCAACACGGAGGTGTTTTTCCTGTGCCGCCGCACCGCGTCGGCTGCGTCCCGACGCGCGGACCCGTCCGCACGTCTTTCATTAAAAAAAATCTCCTTTAACAGTGGAATATCCGGATAAAATGCTGAAACCGACTTCTTCTGAAACGTCTCTGTTCTCTCACGACGTCCTGGATCAATAGAGCCTGAAATGTGGAGGTTTTCAGCTTGAAACAGGCTGATGACGCTGCCTGAGAGCGCAGCGCGACGTCTCGCACCGTGAAAAGTCCTTAAAGCGACAGAATCACCTCAAAATCTCTCATCAGCTGTTAAAATTTTCACTGAAAACCAGCTTAATTTTTCGAACCGTGTCCACTTCGATGTGTCTCACAGGTTTAGAAAAAATTTTGATCAAACAAAGCGCCAGTCTCTCAGCAACTTCTCAGACAAAGGAATTCCGACGAGGGGCTGGACGACTCCTCCCACAAGGAGTGCTCACAGGCGAATGACGTCACCGACAGGCGTGGAAAAACTCACGCATGCGCACGAGGGTTCAAGCATGTCTGACGTAAAAACATATGAATGAAATCCATATAGTTTTTGAAAAAAATAAAAAGGACCTATACTTTACGGACAGACCTCGTATATATATATATATTTATATATATATATATATATATATACATATATATATATATATATATATATATACATATATATATATATATATATATATATATATATACACATATATATATATATATATATATATATATATATATATATATATATATATATATATATATATATATACATATATATATATATATATATATATATATATATATATATATACTCAACAAAAATATAAACGCAACACTTTTGGTTTTGCTCCCATTTTGTATGAGATGAACTCAAAGATCTAAAACTTTTTCCACATACACAATATCACCATTTCCCTCAAATATTGTTCACAAACCAGTCTAAATCTGTGATAGTGAGCACTTCTCCTTTGCTGAGATAATCCATCCCACCTCACAGGTGTGCCATATCAAGATGCTGATTAGACACCATGATTAGTGCACAGGTGTGCCTTAGACTGCCCACAATAAAAGGCCACTCTGAAAGGTGCAGTTTTGTTTTATTGGGGGGGATACCAGTCAGTATCTGGTGTGACCACCATTTGCCTCATGCAGTGCAACACATCTCCTTCGCATCATCCGTGAAGAGAACACCTCTCCAACGTGCCAAACGCCAGCGAATGTGAGCATTTGCCCACTCAAGTCGGTTATGACGACGAACTGGAGTCAGGTCGAGACCCCGATGAGGACGGCGAGCATGCAGATGAGCTTCCCTGAGACGGTTTCTGACAGTTTGTGCAGAAATTCTTTGGTTATGCAAACCGATTGTTTCAGCAGCTGTCCGAGTGGCTGGTCTCAGACAATCTTGGAGGTGAACATGCTGGATGTGGAGGTCCTGGGCTGGTGTGGTTACACGTGGTCTGTTGTGAGGCTGGTTGGATGTACTGCCAAATTCTCTGAAATGCCTTTGGAGACGGCTTATGGTAGAGACATGAACATTCAATACACGAGCAACAGCTCTGGTTGACATTCCTGCTGTCAGCATGCCAATTGCACGCTCCCTCAAATCTTGCGACATCTGTGGCATTGTGCTGTGTGATAAAACTGCACCTTTCAGAGTGGCCTTTTATTGTGGGCAGTCTAAGGCACACATGTGCACTAATCATGGTGTCTAATCAGCATCTTGATATGGCACACCTGTGAGGTGGGATGGATCATCTCAGCAAAGGAGAAGTGCTCACTATCACAGATTTAGACTGGTTTGTGAACAATATTTGAGGGAAATGGTGATATTGTGTATGTGGAAAAAGTTTTAGATCTTTGAGTTCATCTCATACAAAATGGGAGCAAAACCAAAAGTGTTGCGTTTATATTTTTGTTGAGTGTATATATATATATATATATATATATATACACATACATGCGAACATACATACACAAAATACACACATACATCACCTATACACACATGTATACACATTACGCATACATATATACATACATACATATACATGTTTCCCCCTCTCTCTAAGTTATTACCATCATCACCATACTCCTATTTGACTAGCATTTCAACTACAGGATCATGATGCATAAGAATAATACTTTTGACCATGGTTACGACACCGGCAATAACAGGTATTATGCAAATATGTTAACATCTATTATATTAACAAACATATAGTAAGATTTTATTATCATTATTATCATTTTTTTATAATATAGTTTACAATTATGGCTATGATATATATAATTAAATTGATGTACAGGATAATTCCAGGTATTTTATGAAAGTTTGTCTGTCCTAGCGAGACCCCTTCTATTGCTGACAAGGCAAAAAAGCAAAAGTAAATTAACTAGAAATAAATTAAAAACACGTGACTATCACGCACCTCTCTCCTCATTCATGTATTTCAACAGAACCATTTCTTTGTATCTTTTTTTGAATTGATGGATGTTAGGACATCGCTTGAGCTGAGGTGCCAAACTATTCCACAGCTTAATGCCACACACGGACACAAAGAAACTTTTCCTGGTAGTTCTCACTGCCTTGACTTTAAAGTTACCACATCCCCTCAAGTTATAGCTTCCTTCTCTCTGGGTGAAGAGACTCAGAATATTACTGGGTAATGAGTTTTTACTGGCTTTATATAATAATTGTGCAGTGTGAAAATTAACCAGATCTGGCATTTTCAACAATTTGGATTGCAAAAATAGACTATTTGTGTGATCAAGATATCCTACCTTATAGATGATTCTTATTGCCCGCTTTTGGATTATACAGAGGGGATGTAGCAAACTTTTGTAATTGTTACCCCAGATTTCTATACAATATGTTAAGTAAGGAGAGATTAAAGAACAATACAATAAATATAATGCATTATGATCCAGAAAATATTTTGCTTTGTACATAACAGAGACATTCTTGGAAACTTTTTTATGTATGTGGCTGATATGAGACTTCCAGCTTAATTTACTATCGATGGTTATCCCTAAAAATTTGACTTCTGACAATTTATCTATTTCGACACCGTCTATATTTATTGGTAAATTAGAATTGACATTATGATTTCCAAAAAACATGACTTTAGTCTTTTTTATATTTAAGGATAATTTCTTAATATTCAACCAAGTTTTCAGCTTAATTAATTCACTATTTACCACATTAATAAGTTTGCTATAGTTATCACTGGAATAGAATATATTGGTATCATCTGCAAATAATAATAATTTTAATAATTGTGACACATTAAATATGTCATTTATATAAAGATTAAAAAAATGTGGACCCAGTATGGATCCCTGTGGGACCCCACAAGGGATGCCCAAACACCCGGATTTAAATGCACCCATCTGCACAAACTGATGTCTCTCCGTTAAATAACTTTGAATCCAGTTCCAAGCCACTCCCCTGATACCATATCTTTCCAATTTATTGAGTAGAATTGAGTGATTAAGTGTGTCAAACGCTTTCTTTAAATCAATGAATATTCCAACTATATAGTTTTTACTATGTAAGGTGTTTGTAATCTCTTCTATTGCTTCAATTATTGCAAGTGAAGTT
Source organism: Thalassophryne amazonica (assembly GCF_902500255.1). NCBI lineage: Eukaryota > Metazoa > Chordata > Actinopteri > Batrachoidiformes > Batrachoididae > Thalassophryne > Thalassophryne amazonica. The sequence continues at coordinate 53,612,763 of NC_047106.1, forward strand.
GACCTACCAGACCTAAACCCATACTGACATTTGTTAATTATGTTATATTTTTCTATAAAGGATCCTAACCTGTTGTTAAAAAGCTTTTCTAAAATTTTGGAAAATTGTGGAAGTAGATAGAGAGACCGGTCTGTAGTTTGTGAAGATATGTTTATTTCCATTTTTGTATAGTGGAATAACTTTTGCCATCTTCATTTTGTTCGGGAATGTCCCCGTTTGAAATGACAAGTTACATATGAGTCAGGGGTTTTGATATGCTTTTGATTATTATTTTTACTAGCTTCATATCTATGTCATAACAGTCAGTTGATTTTTTATTTTTACATTTATTAACAATATCTATTATTTCGGCTTCACTAACACTGGAGAGAAACATTGTGTTTGGATTGATTTGTATGAGTGATTCCTGCTCCTTGTTACAACCATCGGGAATTTTTGCTGCCAAGTCAGGTCCAATATTAACAAAGAAGTTATTAAAACCATTAACTATGTTATACATATTATAGATGTCTTTGTTCTTATCAATAAAATAATTTGGATAAGAATTACCTCTTACCTTATTTTTGATTATAGTGTTAAGAATTTCCCAGATTCTCTTGGTGTCATTTTTATTATTATTTAATAGATTGGTATAATATAATTTCTTGCTGGCTCTAATTATATTAGTTAGTTTGTTTTTATATAATTTATATCTATGTTCAGATTCTTTTGTCCTTAGTCTAACAAATTGTCTGTATAATGTATTCTTCTTTTTACAAGCATTTTGTAGACCTTTTGTTAACCATGGACTTTTGGCGACAGTACTGTTTTTGTTGACTTGGCGTATTGGACAGTTTATCTCATATAATGAATTGAAAATGTCTAGAAATTTATTGAAGGCACAATCCACATCATTCTCCCTATACACAGTGCGCCAGTCCTGTTTTGTTAAGTCATTATTGAGGTGATCTATTGCCTTTTGAGTTCTTACTTGTTTAAATGCAGAGTATTGGGGTTTTACCTGAAAATTACAATTGGAGTCATACACAGTGAACACAGGAAGATGGTCAGTTATGTCACAAATCAATAAACCACTTATATTTTTAGTTTCTATGTTGTTTGTGAAGATGTTATCTATTAGAGTTGCACTATTCAATGTAATTCTGCTTGGCCTGGTGATAACTGGGTATAAGCTCATGCTGTACATTGTGTTTATAAATTCATCAGTTGATGTGTGCCTATTGGGGTTTATTAAATCAATGTTATAATCTCCACATATAATTTTTTTTTTGTTATTTATTGATGAAAACATTCTGTCCACTCAGTTTGTAAATGTAGCCATATTTGAGCCTGGCGCCCTATATAAACAACTTATAATAATGTTTTTCTTGTTTCCATTATAAATTTCTTGTTGTGGGCTGGGGTGTTTTTGGCTGGCTTGGTTTTTGTTTTCTGTTTCTCCTACCAGGTGGTTTGCATTCAGGACTGAGTGGCTGAGCATCAGGACCTCACCCTGAACACCTGAGGCTTATTATCACATGCAGGTCATCAGGACTCACAGCTGTGGTGTATTTTGTCTTAATCAGAGATTGCTGCATTTAAACCTTGAATGCACAGTGTGTGATTGCCAGAGACTCGACCTTGTGAGCAGACGTGTGAGATCGACGTCAGGAGAACAATCTCACCATCACGGACGCAGAGACCGCTCCAGGTTTGACGCCACAGTCTGTGAAGGAGGATTGGGTGAGGTCTCACGCTCTTCAGCACACTTCCTGAGGTAATTTGGTTTTGGTGACTTTTATGAAGTAATGACAGTGGATTTGGTGTCCCTCACACCTTGTGTTATTGAGCTGTCACGTTATGCTAACTGTCTAATCAGCTTCTGCTGCAGTGGAGATTTGAACTGTGTTGTTCCGTGCCTGCAGGGTAAGAAGCTGATGTATAGATTTAAGCCAGGAAGTGTTTACTGATTGCGTGCACCTTTGAGTTGTGTCTCTCTGTGTGGAGTTGCACTCACCTCATGTTTTCTTTCTTCACAGACTCGGTTTGTCGCGGCCACCTGGGGGGTGTCGGCGGGGTCCCTGGGTCCGAACTGCTGTCGCTCCGGACCGTTTGCGCTGCTGAGAGCGCGCCGTGTTTTCACCTCACCAGACCGCGGACTGTTTAGTTGTTTAATATCACTCACTGTTATGTTTATTAAATTCTGTTATCCTTTGAACCGTGCTCTGCTTATTTTATGCTGGGTCCTTCAAACGCTGGGTCAGTGTTCCGACCGCATCCGAAACATAACATTTCTATTGATATACATTCTAACATCTTTTATTGTTAACGTCATACTTTCTATTACCTTAAATGTAATATTTTTCCGCACATATATAGCAACACCTCCATCTCCTTTATTCACTCTGTTGATGTAGTTTAGATCATAACCGTCCAACTCAAATTGTATTCCTTTTTGCGCATTGAACCACGTTTCTGAAATTGTTATTATACTAAAGGGTTTTGTAAACTGCTGAAGAAATTCTTTGATACTGTTAAAGTTTGTGTACATACGTCTGCTGTTAAAATGGATAATTGATAATTTACCTTCTGTTTTAACTGTATTATTGTAATCCTGTTCCGTATAGTAGTTGCAATGAACGGTATCAGTCGAAAAAACATATTATCCGGGTCTATTTCGTTTTCCAAATCCATTATCTTATGTTCGGTGTACTCAGTTGCTTTTAATTCCAATAATTCCTGGTTTATTATCCTCTGTTGTATTATTTCATCTCCCGAAGTAGAGATTATGGGTTTTGATTCAATGGTTTGTGAAGTAGAACTAGTTTTTTTTTTTCTCCATACATTATTGACTCATATTTCATATTTTTCCAGCTCTTTTATGTCCTTAATAACCAGCACCTTAGCTACTTCAGGAGACCCATTCAGTTTAATGAAGACTTTACAATTCCTGACCCATGTATTCTGAATTTTGTTTGTTTTCCTTAAGTATCTGGCTTTTTTAGCAATGTCTGCATTTGTTTTTGTCAAGTGATCATTCAAATAAACATTCGTACCTTTCAATTTTATTCCTTGCCTCAACAATGTGACCTTATCCTTTCTGTTGAGAAACTTCATGATAAGCACAGGAGGAGCGCCTTTCTTCGTAGGGAGAGGGTGACAAGCCTCAAGACAATTTACGTCCAAATCAATGTCCCTGGACGCCAGGAACGCGGCGACCTGTTGTTCCGCAGAGCTCTCCTCCATCTCGCCAGGTTCGAGATCACTGCCCGCGGCCACTGCATGGGCATATGAGCGGGGTTTAATCTTTAAACCAGTCACAACCACATCGTTAATCCTTGAGTACTGCTCCAAGTCCTCAACTCTCTTCTCGAGAGCCTCGATCCTCTTGTCCTTGTCCTCTAATAAGGCTCGTAGTCGCGCGACTTCCTCCACTAGCTTGAGTATCTTGTCCTGCTTATTCTTTATGTCAGCTACGTCCAGTGACACTAACTCAAGCGCCTTTTTAACCTCCTCCGACTCCTCCACCACCAAGCTTTTCTTTGGTCCCATTTTGTAGTGATTTCGTCTTCGGCTGTTTACCCTGCTCAGTACCTCACCTGGTAGCAGCGTGGCTAACCGCTAGCCCCGGTCCCAAACTGCGCTGAAAGTTACTGTTTTACATAAGTCCGAGGTCCAATATCCTTTTTTTACGTTGTATTTTTATCCATAGCCATTGCCCGTTTAGTCCGATTCCGAAGAAAAAAATTATATAAATAAGTTTTCAAAGTTTCTTTTGCCTCTTCTCACGCTGCTCACACTCGGATAACCCGGAACTGGATGCGACCTCAAAACAGGTCCGCTGATGTTGTTGTTGATGGTTTGCCTCTTCAGGGAAGATCGGGGATCAAATGCAGGAAATCATGAAATTAATTGAGATTAAAGAGCTCAAATCTAACTGAAATCAAGATCAAAGCTTCGCCCCTTAATTCATATACACAGCAAAACCAACTGGCCTAATCCATACTGCTGCAACAAATTTGACAGAAGTCTATTTGTGTCCTTTTGTGACACCCTGCTGATAGTCAGATGAACAGACAGATGAGCTGGAACAACCTAATAATCTTAGAGGAATAACCTTCTCCCTTCTCTGTGGCTTGGAGGAGGCAGGGAATTTAAAAACAGCACATAGACAAAATAACCAATAAAATAATATTAGATCCAACCAGTAACATGAGATCTATTGAAAACTCTTCAAATGCTGTGAACTGGCCACACTAATTAAGCTTGCCATTGGAAGAATTAAGGATTTCAAAAAGGTGTTGAATGAACTTGTGCTTATATTATGTGTGAATGGGAATGGATTTACACAGATATGTGGGTAGACTATATCGGAGCTTTTGAACACTAGAACTTGGTTTCCTGGATGATTGGATATCTTTGGGGAGGTTGGAGACTAAACAGGGCTGGGGTGAGCTGTGGCTAATGTCCTACTTCATTGACATTACTTCACTGGTCAGGCATCAATACAATCACTGATTTTTACCTCCTGGTTGTGTTTTCATATACCTGGTCATTAGGGGTGGGTGATATAACCTCAAAATAATGTCACGATATTTCAAGGAAATTTGCAATAATAATATTTAATATAATATGATGTAGAAAAAACACAGAACAACAATTTAGAGGCATGCTTCTCTCACTTTGAGACATGGCTGGGCTTATCATTATGCATGAAATGCAAAACGGCACAATTGCACAATTTGAAGACTTGATTTGAAAAAAATGCTGAATAGAAATATGTGTATTTATTTAAACACACAACACACACAAATATGAGCATATTTTGCAGGACTTACTCATCCATCACAATAGTGACTTTTGGAGATGCAGATTTAGTACAGTTACAGGTCATTTGTTGAACAATGATCTGATGAAGTCTAAAAGTAATGTCACTGCTGATTGGGCAACACACTGTTGTCAGTTAAGGACATCAGTTTTACAAATGACAGTTTCCTCTGTCTGAAGGTTTGAATTGGGGAGGGGGGGGGGACTGTGCCCAAGACAATATTGCAGGCCGCCAGTGTATTTGTACTAGTTTAAAATCCAGCTGTGTCGAGTATCGCTCTTCCTCCTGGGCTAAAACCAGTCAGTTTGAGGGCGGACTGAAGCTATTTACATTTGCTCACAGAGGGGCCTGTTTGTGTATGGCTGTGGAGGATATGCCACATTTTAAATCCTAGAAAGTGAGCATATTTTCAAGCCTTGTGATGTAGTAACACTGTGACAGATTTAGTAAACTATTTAGAATGATTTAAATAATTTGTCCGATGGAAAAAAAATTGCATAATTATTGCATAATAATAATATGTTGGATTTGGAGTTCTGATGGAATGAGTGGGCAACTGTCAAATGTGAGAGATACAGAAGACAAAAAGATAATGCATGGGTAAAAGTAACATCTTTGAGCATGCACAAAACTTTCTGGCAGACTTGCTGGACATCATCTGACAAGGAATGCATTTAATGAATAAGAAAAGGATTTATACAGGACAGGCAGGGAAACAAATGGATATCTGTCTTTCTTTTACTCATACATTTCGTCCAACAATCACAGTGTGACTTTGAATTTCAAAACTACATTCCACTCAGTTGCATCATTTCTCCTCACAACAGTTCTTTTGACTCAGAGCCTCCACATTCTCTCTCTCTCGCTCTCTCTCTCTGTGTGTCTCGCTCTCTCTCTCTCTGTGTCTCTCTCTGTCTCTCTCT